>NC_091214.1:26180008-26182508 GCF_040958095.1 Procambarus clarkii
GGAGGAATTCAGGAGGGAGATGCATGAAATTAGGATTACAATTAACAACCTGCAAAGTGAGCTGACATCAGCAAGGGAGGAGATCAAATACCTCACAGAGAAAAATAAAGAGACCGAGCATCAGATTATCATCCAAACGGAAGGTGGGAATGTTACATTGGAAGGAAATGCCTCTGGACCTGAAACATTTGCGGACATACTGAAAAAGAGCTCAGAAGCAATGGCCACAGTGAGGGAGGTAGCTATGCAAGCTGCTACCTCACAGGAAGTAGCAAGGTGCACCACTCAGCTGCTGGAGAGAAAAATATCAGTGGTAGTTGTAGGCATCAAAGAACAGGAAGGATGCAACAGGCAAGAATGGAATAGCAAGGATAGAGAGGCAGTACATATGCTACTTAAGGGGTTACAGATGGAAGGGGCTGAACAAAACATTGAAAAGGTTTTCATTTTGGGCTGGTACAATAAGGACAGAAACCGACTTGTAAAGGTGGTGTTTACAAATGAAACCACGAAGGAGGACATTCTCGAATGGAAGAGTCGTCTGCAGCATGTGGAGGGATACAAAAAAGTATTCCTGCAGCGGGACAGGACGAAGGAGGAGAGATCCAGGGCAGCAGAGGCAAGGAGGTATCGCAGGGAGAGAGAGGAGCAAACCAGGAAATCGCAGCCCCCAACACAACAGTCCCAGAGACAAGAGGGGAACCCAAGACCAGCATCCCAGCAACACCAGAGGGGAGGGCAACACCACCACCCCCTCTGCATAGAAACCCTCCCTTCCCCTCACCCTACCTGCCCCCACCCAATCCTCCTCCCCTCCCCACCCCATTCTGACCCTGTCACCCCTTCCCCATTCTGACCCTGTCACCCTTCCCCATTCCCGTCATGTCCCCCCTCCCACCTTTCCCACCCCCCCCCTGTCTCCCCTCGTTCTTCATCCCATACCCTAACTATCCCTTCTCCCCCACACCCCGTATCCTCCATGTCCCCCTATCTCCTTAACCTGCACCCTACCTGTTCCCCCTTCCCTAAAACCCCCACCCCCCACCCTAAAATCCTCTGAGACCCTGCAAACCACCTCACAGATCTTCTCACCCACGGAACAGCTTCCCACACCAGCAGAATGCTCGCCAAGAAAGGGACATGAATATGAACAGAAGAAAGTGAGCTTCAAGGCAATGTACACTAACATAGATGGGATTACAAATAAAACAAGTGAACTCGGAGAATGGGCACTAGAAGAAAACCCAGACATAATAGCACTCACAGAAACAAAGCTAACAAAAACCATAACAAACACAGTGTTTCCACAGGGCTACTATGTAGTGAGGAAAGAGAGAGAATGGAGTGGAGGAGGTGGTGTAGCTTTGCTAATAAAAGAAGGTTAGAGTTTCGAAGAGATGGTTATTCAGAACTGTAAAGGTTTCAGTGACTACATATCAGGCACCATAGCAACTGGAGGACAGAAAATTATAGTAGTAGTCATATATAACCCCCCAGCGAATGACAGAAGACCCAGACAGGAATATGATAGAAACAACTTGGCCACCATCAATATAATAGAGAGAGCAGCTTCTGTGGCTAGCAGGAACGGATCCAGCCTACTAATCAAGAGCGACTTCAATCATGGGAAGATAGATTGGGGGAACAGAGACCCACATGAAGGCGCGGACACATGGAGAGCTAAGCTGCTGGCTGTGGCAACAAGAAACTTTCTAAGTCAGCACGTGACGGGACCGACAAGAATGAGAGGAGGGGATGAACCAGCCTTACTTGATCTGATATTTACCCTAAATGAGTCGGATATAAGGGAAGTTAAGTTGGAAGCCCCCTTGGGAATGAGTGATCATAGTGTATTGAGCTTTGAGTACCTGGTTGAGCTAGGAATTATCACCCCCAAAAAAGAACTGGGAAACAAAGGGCTGGCGTACCGAAAGGGAAACTATGAGGAGATGAATAAATTCCTATGGGATATACATTGGGACACAGAACTCGGAACCAAGTCCGTACAAGACATGATGTACTATGTCACCCACAAATGTCAGGAGGCTGTAAACAGGTTTGTCCCAGCCCGACAGTAAAAAACAGAGAAGCAAAGGAAGAATCCGTGATTTAATAGGGAATGTATGAAAGCAAAGGAGCTGAACAAAAGAGCATGGAGGAACTTCCGTAATAACAGAACACCAGAAAGTAGAGAGAGATACCAGAGAACCAGGAACGAGTATGTTAGTGTGAGAAGAGCAGCTGAGAAAAGGTATGAAAATGATATATCTAAAAAAGCCAAGACCGAACCAAAGCTACACAGTCACATCAGGAGGAAGACAACAGTGAAGGAACAGGTGATGAAACTTAGGGTGGGTGAGGACAGGTACACAGAGAATGACAAAGAGGTGTGTGAAGAACTCAACAAAAGGTTCCAGGAGGTTTTACAATAGAACAGGGAGAAGTCACGGCGCTAGGAGAGATGGCAGAAAACCAGGTGACCTTGGAAAGGTTCGAAATT
>NC_091214.1:26187508-26292508 GCF_040958095.1 Procambarus clarkii
AAGACCCAGACAGGAATATGATAGAAACAACTTGGCCACCATCAATATAATAGAGAGAGCAGCTTCTGTGGCTAGCAGGAACGGATCCAGCCTACTAATCAGAGCGACTTCAATCATGGGAAGATAGATTGGGGGAACAGAGACCCACATGAAGGCGCGGACACATGGAGAGCTAAGCTGCTGGCTGTGGCAACAAGAAACTTTCTAAGTCAGCACGTGACGGGACCGACAAGAATGAGAGGAGGGGATGAACCAGCCTTACTTGATCTGATATTTACCCTAAATGAGTCGGATATAAGGGAAGTTAAGTTGGAAGCCCCCTTGGGAATGAGTGATCATAGTGTATTGAGCTTTGAGTACCTGGTTGAGCTAGGAATTATCACCCCCAAAAAAGAACTGGGAAACAAAGGGCTGGCGTACCGAAAGGGAAACTATGAGGAGATGAATAAATTCCTATGGGATATACATTGGGACACAGAACTCGGAACCAAGTCCGTACAAGACATGATGTACTATGTCACCCACAAATGTCAGGAGGCTGTAAACAGGTTTGTCCCAGCCCGACAGTAAAAAACAGAGAAGCAAAGGAAGAATCCGTGATTTAATAGGGAATGTATGAAAGCAAAGGAGCTGAACAAAAGAGCATGGAGGAACTTCCGTAATAACAGAACACCAGAAAGTAGAGAGAGATACCAGAGAACCAGGAACGAGTATGTTAGTGTGAGAAGAGCAGCTGAGAAAAGGTATGAAAATGATATATCTAAAAAAGCCAAGACCGAACCAAAGCTACTACACAGTCACATCAGGAGGAAGACAACAGTGAAGGAACAGGTGATGAAACTTAGGGTGGGTGAGGACAGGTACACAGAGAATGACAAAGAGGTGTGTGCAGAACTCAACAAAAGGTTCCAGGAGGTTTTACAATAGAACAGGGAGAAGTCACGGTGCTAGGAGAGATGGCAGAAAACCAGGTGACCTTGGAAAGGTTCGAAATTACAAGAGGTGAGGTCAAGAAGCACCTATTGGAGCTGGATGTGAGAAAAGCTGTTGGGCCGGACGGAATCTCACCATGGGTATTTAAAGAGTGTGCAGGAGCACTTTGCTTGCCACTCTCCATAGTGTATAGAAGGTCACTGGAAACGGGAGACCTACCAGAAATTAGAAGACTACTAATGTAGTCCCAATATACAAAAAGGGTGACAGACAAGAGGCACTGAACTACAGGCCAGTGTCCTTAACTTGTATACTATGCAAGGTGATGGAGAAGATTGTGAGAAAAAACCTAGTAACACATCTGGAGAGAAGAGACTTCGTGACAACCCATCAACATGGGTTCAGGAAGGGTAAATCTTGCCTTACAGGCTTGATAGAATTCTACGATCAGGTGACAAAGATTAAGCAAGAAAGAGAAGGATGGGCGGACTGCATTTTTTTGGACTGTCGGAAAGCCTTTGACACAGTACGCTATAAAAGGTTGATGCATAAGCTGGAAAAACAGGCAGGAGTAACTGGTAGGGCGCTCCAGTGGATAAGGGAGTACCTAAGCAATAGGAAGCAGAGAGTTACAGTGAGGGGAGAGACCTCAGAATGGCGTGAAGTCACCAGTGGAGTCCCACAGGGCTCTGTGCTTGGACCTATCCTGTTTCTGATATACGTAAATGATCTACCAGAGGGTATAGACTCATTCCTCTCAATGTTTGCTGACGACGCTAAAATTATGAGAAGGATTAAGACAAACGAGGACAGCTTGAGGCTTCAAGAAGACCTGGACAAGCTGCAGGAATGGTCGAACAAATGGCTGTTAGAGTTTAACCCAAGCACATGTAATGTAATGAAGATAGGGGTAGGAAGTAGGAGACCAGATACAAGGTATCATTTGGGAGATGAGATACTTCAAGAGTCAGAGAGAGAGAAAGACCTGGGGGTTGATATCAGGCCAGATCTGTCCCCTGAACCTCATATCAAGAGGATAACATCAGCGGCATATGCCAGGTTGGCTAACATAAGAACGGCCTTTAGAAACTTGTGTAAGGAATCTTTCAGAACATTATATACCATATATGTCAGACCAATCCTGGAGTATGCGGCTCCAGCATGGAGTTCATATATAGTCAAGCATAAGACTAAACTGGAAAAGGTTCAAAGGTTTGCCACCAGACTAGTACCCGACCTGAGAGATATGAGCTACGAGGAGAGACTACGGGAATTAAACCTCACTTCGTTGGAAGACAGAAGAGTTAGGGGGGGACATGAACACCACATTCAAGATTCTCAAGGGAATCGACAGGGTAGATAAAGACAGGCTATTTAACACAAGGGGCACCCGCACTAAGGGACACAGGTGGAAACTGAGTGCCCAAATGAGCCACAGAGATATTAGAAAGAACTTTTTTAGTGTCAGAGTGGTTGACAAATGGAATGCATTAGGAAGTAATGTGGTGGAGGCTGACTCCATACACAGTTTCAAGTGTAGATATGATAGAGCCCAAAAGGCTCAGGAACCTGTACACCAGTTGATTGACGGTTGAGAGGCGGGACCAAAGAGCCAGAGCTCAACCCCCGCAAGCACAACTAGGTAAGTACAACTAGGTAAGTGCACACACACGATCATTCCTGCAGCTAGTCCAGGTCTTCTTGAAGCCTCAATCTGTCCTCCTCAGTCTTAATCCTTCTCATAATGTTTTTCCTTTCACATGTGAGGCATGTATATAGTATGTATATAAAAACACTCGCCTCTTCAAATGCAACGTTGTGTCAAAATTTCAATGCAATCGGTAAAGAGGTTCCAAAGATTTCCTTCACATGAAAAACTCAGTCTTTCAAAAAAGCATGTTTTTCCCCGTCACAGATGTGACACATACAGTTTGTATATAAAAAATCCTGCTCGGATGCGAATGGAACGTTATGTAAAAATTTCAAACCAATCAGTGAAGAACTTTCGGAGACTAGCGATTTTGAACAAATGAACATTTCCATTTTTATTTATATAGATTTATTTATTTATTTGTTTATTTATTTATGTACTAGCAGTACCCGGCCACACGTTGCTGTGGCTCAGTAACGCATGTGCGTTGCTGAGCCACAGCAACCTTCCCAGTCCTCCCCACCATTTCCCCCTCTCCCATCTCCTCGGCCTCCCAACCATTCCCCACTCCACTGTCCCCTCGTCCTCCCCACCATTCCCATCTCCCCACCCTCTGCACCACCATATGCACCACCCTCTGCACCACCATCTGCACGACCCTCTGCACCACCCTCTCCACCACCATCTTCACCACCACCTTCATCACCATCTTCACCACCATCTTCACCACCATCTTCACCACCACCTTCACAGCCCGACTTCCAGTATTCCTAAATTTTAAAACCATTTCCCTTCCCTCTATCACTGATGGCTCTTAAGTCTTCTGGACAGAGCTCTCCTCCTCGCACTATATTACTGCTCCACAACTATATCTATATAAATAAAAATGTAAATGTTCGTTTGTTCAAAATCGCTAATTTCCGAAAGTTCCTCACCGATTGCTTTGAAATTTTCACACAACGTTCCATTCGCATCCGAGCAGGATTTTATATACATACTATATAAATATCACGTCTGTGACAGGTAAAAACATGCTTTTTGTGAAAAATGCCACCATCTGATGGACGTAAGAGCAACAAACGCTGTAATCTCCGAAAGCTCATCACCAATTACTTTGAAATTTTGACACAACGTTCGTTTCGAATTCGCGTGTGTTTTGATGTACCTACGATATATATGCCACACCTGTGACAGGTAAAAACATGCTTTGCTTGAAAAACGGCGTCATCTGTTGCACGTAATAGCAACACAAGTTGTATAAAATATGTTCTGATTCCATTTCAATGTTTCCGATTGCATTGATAAATTGAATTTTCATAGATTTCGATTTATTTTCATTTTGATTTAATTATTTTGTGTGACATTGCATTGTAATTGAGCTGTGTTGTTTATCATACTTTTCATTTCGTGAGTATAGTATATTTTTTTATTTTTTCATTTCGTTTTTTTTAACTGTTCTTATTTTTCAGTGCTATTAGCGGAGGAATTGAGCTGTGTCAATTGATCTGCATTTTAATTGAAATATTTTTTTGTATTTTTTTTAAAAACAAGAAAATGGACAACGCGTATATTTTACTGCTGCAAATGTGCAACAAATAGCTATGAATCCACCGGCTACAACGTTAACTGCTTTCTTAACGTTATGTCAAAATGACCCGTTTGCGAAAACACTGTTGTATTCGGAAGTGCCTCTATATTACATATGGAATGCGAGCAAAAAATCATTTGAACGATGCAGAAGAGGAGAGCAAGTCGATGGACAACCTGGTATATTCAAATAAACTATGATAGGCACACTGTACACCGTGCATCCCAATCATGATAAATGCTTCTTTATTCGCATGCTGTTGGTAAATGTGTTCGGTCCAACGTCTCTCCAGCAATTGAGATTTTTCAACGGCGTTACACATGCCACTTTCCGTAGTGCATGTCAAGCTCTGTATTTATTGGAGAACGACAGACACTGGGATGTATGCATTAATGATGCATCAAACACGTCACATCCAAATCAAATTCGTGTATTGTTTGCAATCATATTGACCACCTGTTTTCCTTCATCTCAAACAGAGTTATGGGAGAAATATAAATAGCACTTAGCTTAAGATATTGTCCGTCGAATACGCAAGGAAAATTCAAATATGAACATGGATTTCACAGCAGAAATCTACAGGCAGCATTGATAATGATTAAGGATTTGTGCTTATAAATTGCGAACAAAGTTCTCAGTCAATTGGGAATGCCGTCACCGAATCGATCTGCTGTATTTCGTTCGATGTAGAATTGCGTCGTGAACAAAATTACAGCACGGGTGATCAGTTGTTGTATGTGCAATCAAATATCCCTAAGCTAACGTTTGAGCAAAAAGGCATTTACGATCATATAATTCAAATTTTCAATAACGGGCTTGGAGAAATCTTCTTCTTAGACGTGCCAGGAGGAACTGGTAAAACCTTCCTAATTAGATTGATTCTGGCAGCAATTCGATCTCAAAATGGCATAGTCTTAGCTCTTGCATCGTCCTGAATAGCTGCGACATTACTACCAGGGGGAAGAACTGCTCATTCGGCTTTGAAATTGACATTGAACATGAAATTTATTGAAACTCCCAAGTGCAATATTTCCAAAGCATCCAGCATGGGAAAAGTATTCCAGAAATGCAAACTTATTGTTTGGGATGAATGCACAATGGACTACAAAAAATCACTCAAGGCTCCTGATCGATCATTGAAAGATTTGCGTGGAAACATCAGACCATTTGGGAATGCATTAATATTGCTTGCAGGAGATTTCAGGCAAACATTACCTGTAATTCCTCGATCGACACCAGCGGACGAAATAAATGCTTGCCTGAAATACTCTACTTTGTGGCGCCACGTAAAGACGTTAAAATTAACTACAAATTTGCGTGTCCAGCTGCAAAACGATCCATCAGTTGAGATATTCTCACATTAATTTCTGTAAATTGGGAACGGAAACGTGCCAGTTCATCTGACCTCAGGACGAATTTCATTGCGTCATAACTTCTGCAATTTAGTGACGTCAAAAGAGGAATTGGTTGAAAAAGTATTTCCCAATATTCAGACCAATTATAAGAATCATGATTGGCTGAGTGAACGAGCTATTCTTGCGACCAACAACAAAGACGTCTATGAACTTAACAATATTATTCAGTCTTACATTCAAAGTGAGGAAGTCACATACAAGTCCGTCGTCATTGTTGTGGAAGCAGATGAAGCGGTTAATTATCCAAACAGAATTTATTAATTCACTCGATCTGCCAGGAATACCACCGCACTTACTGCAATTGAAAAGCTTTGCAACGTCTCGTGGCTTGCAGGGAAAAAAATATTCAGCAACGTCGTAGAAGCAACAATTTTGACAGGACCTTTCAAAGGTGAAGATGTCCTTATTCCTCGCATTCCTATGATTACAACAGATATGACATTTCAATTTAAGAGATTGTAATTTCCAATTCGATTGGAGTTTGCAATCACCATCAACAAAGCTCAGGGCCAATCTTTCGAATTGTGCAGTTTATATCTGCAGATTGCAGATATAAATATATACACAGATTGCTTCTCACAAGGACAATTATATGTTGCGTGTTCTAGAGTCGGCAAAACAGACAATCTCTATATCTCCCCAGACAATGGAACAACAAAAAGTATTGTATACCTACAAGCATTGTGAAATCAAACATATTAGAATTGTGCGCTCTCTGTTTTCTTTCCTTTCCATTTAACCAGACTGAACCACAGCAACGCGTGGCGGGTACATCTAGTATCTATATAAATAAAAATGGAAATGTTCGTTTGTTCAAAATCGCTAATCTCCGAAAGTTCTTCATCGATTGCTTTGAAATTTTCACACGTTCCATTCGCATCCGGCCAGGATTTTATATATATACTATATAGTCTGTGACAGTAAAAAGCATGCTTTTTCTGAAAAACTGTGTTTTCATATTTTTCATGTTTTTCATGTGAGGAAAATCTTCAAAACCTCATTACCGATTGCTTTGAAATTTTAACACAACGTTGCATTCGAATAAACACGTCTTTTTATATATCTACTATATCATGCCTCACCTGTGACAGGAAAAAAACATGCTTGTTTTTAAAAACCAGGAGATCCAGCCAGAACACGCCAAAAAAAATAAAAAATCTATCAACAATCCCGTGACCCAAGGGGATATGTGCGCCAGGCGTCGTACAGTCGGACCGTTGAAAAGGGATGGCAAAAGGAAGTAGCAAAACCAAAACGCGAAAACAAGACGTGAACAGGCGGCTCCCAGGCGGAGGAGGTGTCCAGACGTCCGCTCGGCCTCAAGGTTGAACCAGGAGTCGTGTGGGGCATGGTGGGAAGGAAGAGGGGATGGTGGAGTGGCTAGCAACCTAAAATTAACTATACTCACAAAATGAACGGTATGATAAACAACACAGCTCAATTCCAACACAATTCAAACAAAATAATAAAATCAAAATGAAAATAAATCAAAACCTATGAAAATTGAATTTATCAGTGCAATCAGAAACATTGAAATGGAATTGAAACATATTTAGTATAGCATGTGTGTTGCTCCTACATGCAACAGATGGTCCTGCTTTTCAAGAAAAACATAGTTTTACTTGTTACAGGTGTGGCATCTATACTTATACTTACAGAATGAACGGTATGGTAAACAACACAGCTGAATTCCAACACAATGTCACACAAAATAATTAAAAATAAAATCGAAATCTATATAAATAAAATTTATCAACGCAATCAGAAACAGAAACATTGAAATGGAATTGTAAGATATTTAGCATTGCGAATGTTGCTCCTACATGCAACAGATAACGCTGTTTAAAAAAAAAAACATGTTTTTACCTGTCACAGGTGTGGCATCTATATAGTAGGTGTATAAAGACACATGTGTATTCAAATGGATCGTTGTGTCGAAATTTCAAAGCAATCGGTGAAGAACTTTCGGAGAATACACGGTGTGTTGCTCTTACATTCAACAGATGGCGCTGTTTTTCAAAAAAGTATGTTTTTTCCTGTCAAATGTGAGACATGTATATACTAGGTATATAAAAACATTCGCCTATTCGAATGCAACGTTGTGTCAAAATTTCAAAGCAGTCGGTAAAGAGGTTTCGAAGATTTCCCCTCACATGAAAACACAGTAATCCAAAAAGGCATGTGCTTTCCCGTCACAGACGTGACATCTATATAGCATGTATATAAAAACGTGCTCGGATGCGAAGGGAACGTTGTGCGAAAATTTAAAAGAATTTCGGTGAAAGAACTTTCGGAGATTAGTGATTTTGAACAAACGAACATTTCCATTTTTATTTATATAGATTATATATATAGTTGTGGAGCAGTAATATAGTGTGAGAAGGATAGTGCTTATTATAATATAAATCCCATATACCCATCCTATGGGCAGTAGTGGACCCAAAATACTCATCCTGATGGTGGTAGAGGACCCCTTGCTCATTACCCCATTACCCCATTACCTGTGGGCGGTAATGGACCCCATACCCATCCTGTGGGTGATATTGACCCTAATGCCCATCCTGTGGGCGGTATTGGACCCCATATCAATCCTGTGGGTGGTAGTGACCCCATACCATCCTGGGGGGTAGTAGTGCCCCCACCCCATACCCATCCTGTGAGTGGTTGTTGACCCAATATCCATCATGTGGGCGGTAGTGGACCATACCCATCTTGTAGGCGGTAGTGGACCCATACTCATTTTGTGGGCGGTAGTGGCGCATATACCCATCCTGTGGATGGCCATGACCCCCATACCTACCCTGTGGGCGGAGTCGACCCCCATACCCATCCCGTGGAAGATATTGGTCCCCAAAGTCATCCTGTCGGCGGTAGTGAACCTTCCTGAGGATGATAGTGGTCCCCAAACACATCCTGTGGGCGGTAGTGGACCCCATACTTATTCCTATGGGCGGTACTTGACCCCATTAGCATATTGTGGGGTGTAATGAACCCATGCCCAACCTTTGGGCGGTATTGGACCCTATACTCATCCTGGTATGTGACAGTGGAGGCCATACTCATCCTTTGAGCGTTAGTGGACACCATACTTATCGTGTGGGCGACAGTGGGAACCATGCCCATCCTATGGGCGGTAATGGACCCAATACCCACCCTAAGGGCGGTAATTTACCCCATATGCTCCTATGGGGTGGTAGGTAACCCCATACCCATCCTGTGGGCTGTAGTAGGCGATATACTCATCCTGTCGGCAGTAGTTAAGCATATACCCATTCCGTGGACAGTACTGGACCCTATTTTCACGCTGTGGGCGGCAATGGAGGGCCATACCCATCCTGTGGGTGGTAGTAGACAAAATTTTCATCCTGTGGGTAATTGTGGACCCCATACCCATCCTGTGGGCGGTATAGTAGATGCCACACACATCCTTTGGGTGGAAGTGGAACATATACCCATCCAGTGGGCAGTAGTGCACCCCATGGATATCCTGTGGATGATAGTGGTCCCTATACCCATCTTATGGGCAGTTGATGGGCCCAGACCATCCTACAAGTGGTATGGACCCCTTACCCACCTAACAGGTGGAAGTGGACCCCTATACCCATCCTACAGTTGGTTGTTTGACACTATACCATCCTGTTAGCAGTAGTTTACTCCATAGACCATTTCAACGTAATATCGTTTTCTGTTGACGTACCAACAATACATTCTTTAAAGATCTTTATAGCACAAACTACTGTATATAATTTTGATTGGTGAAGCACTTTTATTTATGTAATAAATTATAGTGCTTATTATAATTTGCTAAGAACAACTAATATTTCTCAAAACAAAACTACGAACCTTCAAAAGGATGTAGCTGATCTGTATTATGCTGTCTACGGCGATGGACAGGTACTGTGAGACGTGAATTAGTACGTGAGGAAGAGTTTGGGCCTTGAAAAAAATATAACTGGGAATATACCACATATATACTAATTCATAAGCAAAATATTCACTATAAGCAATAAGTCATATATGTGAGTCTTGTGCGAGAGCAGTTGTATGATCCCAGGTAGCTTGAAAAAACGAGTCTACCCCCTGTGAGAGGTATTCAGCAAACCAGACCCAACTGAGAGGTCAAGGGAAATATAGACATGTGAATAAATATTAGTTGCTTGGCTAATATTGATGAATAGTTTAGAAGCAATGGGCAGAGAATAAATATGTAATAAGTGACATGACATGAGATGTCGAGACTCTGCGGACAAGATGTGAGGCTAGTGAGGCACACACACATCGGTCAATCCACAGTGGTGCGACACCACCTTGAATGTTAAAACCTGTCACCCACACCGAGATGACAGTTTGACTCTTCACAATCTCAATAGATCCCAGCACAGAGGAAGCACGTCGCGAGATATACTCTGGTTGATCCATTAGAGATTGGGTGATTACTTATCCCTAAAATATTACAAAAAGAGATATGGGCCCGTTTTACATTCGATTACTCCTTAATACACTGACATTCATTCTCCCCGACGATGATATAGGTGGCCTCAGACGACAAGCAGGCTGTTGCTACTCTGGTGGTGTGTTATGCTGATAAGAATATCTACTTCGTCAGCGAGGGAGCCCGACCTTGAATCCACACAAAGTCGATTTAGCACCACCTCAAGCTGCATCAGATGAATTTCTACACTTCCGGATGCCCATTTTTCCTTCCACGTCACAGGAGTAACTTGATTTCACCACACGAGCTGGCCAGTCAGCAGACACCGACCATAAAGAGTTCAGCATAGTCCTGAAACTTCCACATTAATTATTGTCCATCATGACTCCTGGGTCACTTTGGACCCACTCTCCTACACCCACCCACTCTCCTACACCCACCAACTCTCCTACACCCACCCACTCTCCTACACCCACCCACTCTCCTACACCCACCCACTATCCTACACCCACCCACTCTCCTACACCCACCCACTCTCCTACACCCACCCACTCTCCTACACCCAACCCACTCTCCTACACCCACCCACTCCCCTACACCCACCCACTCTCCTACACCCACCCACTCTCCTACACCCACCCACTCTCCTACACCCACCCTCTCTCCTACACCACCCACTCTCCTACACCCACCCACTCTCCTACACCCACCCACTCTCCTCCACCCACCCACTCTCCTACACCCACCCACTCTCCTACACCCACCCACTCTCTTACACCCACCCACTCTCCTACACCCACCCACTCTCCTACACCCACCCACTCTCCTACACCCACCCACTCTCCTACACCCACCCACTCTCCTACACCCACCCACTCTCCTACACCACCCACTCTCTAACACCCACCCACTCTCCTACACACACACACTCTCCTACACCCACCTACTCTCCTACACCCACCCACTCTCCCTACACACACACACTCTCCTACACCCACCCACTCTCCTACACCCACCCACTCTCCTACACCCACCCACTCTCCTACACCACCACACTCTCCTACACCCACCCACCTCTCCTACACCCACCCACTCTCCTACACACACACACTCTCCTACACCCACCCACTCTCCTACACCCACCCACTCTCCTACACCCACCCACTCTCCTACACCCACCACTCTCCTACCCACACAAACTCTCCTACACCCACCCACGCTCCTACCACCCACCCACTTTCCTACACCCACCCACTCTCCTACACCCACCCACTCTCCCACACACACCCACTCTCCTACACACACACACACTCTCCTACACCCACCCACTCTCCTACACCCACCCACTCTCCTACACCCACCCACTCTCCTACACCCACCCACTCTCCTACACACACACTCCTACACCCACCCACTCTCCTACACCCACCCACTCTCCTACACCCACCCCACTCTCCGACACCCACCCACTCTCCTACACCACCCACTCTCCTACACCCACCCACTCTCCTACACCCACCCACTCTCCTACACCCACCCACTCTCCCTACACCCATCCACTCTCCTACACCCACCCACTCTCCTACACCCACCCACTCTCCTACACCCCACCCACTCTCCTACACCACCCACTCTCCTACACCCACCCACTCTCCTACACCCACCCACTCTCCTACACCCACCCACGCTCCTACACCCACCCACTCTCCTACACCCCACCCACTCTCCTACACCCACCCACTCTCCACACACCCACTCTCCTACACACACACACACTCTCCTACACCCACCCACTCTCCTACACCCACCCACTCTCCTACACCCACCCACTCTCCTACACCCACCACTCTCCTACACACCACACACTCTCCTACACCCACCCACTCTCCTACACCCACCCACTCTCCTACACCCACCCACTCTCCTACACCCACCCACTCTCCTACACCCACCCACTCTCCTACACCCACCACTCTCCTACACCACCCACTCCTACACCCACCCACTCTCCTACACACACCACTCTCCTACACCCACCCACTCTCCTACACACCCACTCTCCTACACCCACCCACTCTCCTACACCCACCCACTCTCCTACACCCACCCACTCTCCTACACACCCACTCTCCTACACCTACCCACTCTCCTACACCCACCCACTCTCCTACACCACCCACTCTCCTACACCCACCCACTCTCCTACACACACCCACTCTCCTACACCCACCCACTCTCCTACACCACCCACTCTCCTACACACCCACTCTCCTACGCCCACCCACTCTCCTACACCCACCCACTCTCCTACACCCACCCACTCTCCTACACACACATTCTCCTACACCCACCCACTCTCCTACACACACACTCTCCTACACCCACCCACTCTCCTACACACACCACTCTCCTACACACACCCACTCTCCTACACCCACCACTCTCCTACACCCACCCACTCTCCTACACCCACCCACTCTCCTACACACACCCACTCTCCTACACCCACCCACTCTCCTACACCCACCCACTCTCCTACACCCACCCACTCTCCTACACCACCCACTCTCCTACACACACCACTCTCCTACACCCACCCACTCTCCTACACCCACCCACTCTCCTACACCACCCACTCTCCTACACCACCCACTCTCCTACACCCACCCACTCTCCTACACCCACCCACTCTCCTACACCCACCCACTCTCCTACACCCACCCACTCTCCTACACCCACCCACTCTCCTACACCCACCCACTCTCCTACACCCACCCACTCTCCTACACACACCCACTCTCTACACACCCACTCTCTCCTACACCCACCCACTCTCCTACACCCCACCCCACTCTCCTACACTCACCCACTCTCCTACACCCACCCACTCTCCTACACACACACACTCTCTCCTACACCACCCACTCCCTCCTACACCCACCCACTCTCCAACACCCACCCACCTCTCTCTACACACACCCACCCACTCTCCTACACACACACACTCTCCTACACCCACCCACTCTCTCCTACACACACCAACTCTCTCCTACACCCACCCCACTCTCCTAAACCCACCCACTCTCCCTACACACATCACTCTCTCTACACCCACCCACTCTTCCTACACACACCCACTCTCCTACACCCACCCACTCTCCTACACCCACCCACTCTTCCTACACCCACCCACTCTCCTACACCCACCCACTCTCCTACACCCACCCACTCTCCTACACACACCCACTCTCCTACACCCACCCACTCTCCTAACACACCCTCTCTCCTACACCCACCCACTCTCCTACAAACACCCACTCTCCTACACCCTCCCACTCTCCTACACCCACCCACTCTATCCTACACCCACCCACTCTCCTACACACACCCACTCTCCTACACACACCCACCCACTCTCCTACACACACCCACTCTCCTACACCCACCTACTCTCTCCTACACACACCCACTCTCCTACACACACATACTCTCCTACACCCACCCACTCTCTCCTACACCCACCCACTCTCTCCTACACCCACCCACTCTCCTACACCCACCCACTCTCCTACACACACCCACCCACTCTCCTACACACACCCACTCTCTCCTTCACCCACCCACTCTCTCCTTCACCCACCTACTCTCCTACACCCACCCACTCTCCTACACACACCCACTCTCCTACACTTACCCACTCTCCTACACACACCCACTCTCCTACACCCACCCACTCTCCTCACACCCACCCACTCTCTCCTACACCCACCCACTCTCCTACACTCACCCACTCTCATACACCCACCCACTCTCCTACACACACACACTCTCTCCTACACCCACCCACTCTCTCCTACACCCACCCACTCTCCAACACCCACCCACTCTCTCCTACCACACCCACTCTCCTACACCCACCTACTCTCCTACACACACCCACCCACTCTCCTACACCCACCCACTCTCTCCTACACCCACCCACTCTCCTACACACACACACCCACTCTCCTACACACACCCACTCTCTCCTTCACCCATCCACTCTCCTACACCCACCCACTCTCCTACACACACCCACTCTCCTACACTTACCCACTCTCCTACACACACCCACTCTCCTACACCCACCCACTCTCCTCACACCCACCCACTCTCTCCTACACCCACCAACTCTCCTACACTCACCCACCTCATACACCCACCCACTCTCCTACACACACACACTCTCTCCTACACCCACCCACTCTCTCCTACACCCACCCACTCTCCACACCCACCCACTCTCTCCTACACACCACCCACTCTCCTACACCCACCTACTCTCCTACACACACACACCCACTCTCCTACACCCACCCACTCTCTCCTACACCCACCCACTCTCCTACACCCACCCACTCTCCTACACACCACCCCACTCTCCTACACACACCCACTCTCCTACACACCACACTCTCCTACACCCACCCACTCTCCTACACCCACCCACTCTCCTACACCCATCCACTCTCCTACACCCACCCACTCTCCTACACCCACCCACTCTCCTACACACACCCACTCTCCAACACCAACCCACTCTCCTACACACACCCACTCTCCTACACCCACCCACTCTCCTACACCCACCAACTCTCCTACACCCACCCACTCTCCTACACCCACCCACTCTCCTACACCCACCCACTATCCTACAACTCTCCTACACCACCACTCTCCTACACCCACCCACTCTCCTACACCCACCCACTCTCCTACACCCACCCACTCTCCTACACCCACCCACTCTCCTACACCCACCCACTCTCCTACACCCACCCACTCTCCTACACCCACCCACTCTCCTACACCCACCCATCTCTCCTACACCCACCCACTCTCCTACACCCACCCACTCTCCTACACCCACCCACTCTCCTACCACCCACCCACTCTCCTACACCCACCCACTCTCCTACACCCACCCACTCTCTTACACCCACCCACTCTCCTACACCCACCCACTCTCCTACACCCACCCACTCTCCTACACACCACCCACTCTCCTACACCCACCCACTCTCCTACACCCACCCACTCTCCTACACCCACCCACTCTCCTACACCCACCCACTCTCCTACACCCACCCACTCTCCTACACACACACACTCTCCTACACCCACCCACTCTCCTACACCCACCCACTCTCCTACACCCACCCACTCTCCTACACCCACCCACTCTCCTACACCCACCCACTCTCCTACACCCACCCACTCTCCTACACCCACACACTCTCCTACACCCACCCACTCTCCTACACCCACCCACTCTCCTACACCTACACACACACATCTCTCCTACACCCACCCACCTCCTACCAGACACCCACCCACTCTCCTACAGCCCACCCACACTCTCCTACACCCACCCACTCTCCTACACCCACCACTCTCCTACACCCACCCACTCTCCTACACCCACCCACTTTCCTACACCACCACACAGCTCCTACACCCACCCACTCTCCACACACCACCCACTCTCCTACACACACACACACTCTCCTACAGCCCACCCACTCTCCTACACCCACCACCTCTCCTACACCCCCCCACTCTCCTACACCCACCCACTCTCCTACACCCACCCACTCTCCTACACACACCCACTCTCCTACACCCACCCACTTCTCCTACACACCCCCACTCTCCTACACCCACCCACTCTCCTACACCCACCCACTCTCCTACACCCACCCACTCTCCTACACCCACCCACTCTCCTACACCCACCCACTCTCCTACACCCACCCACTCTCCTACACCCACCCACTCTCCTACACCCACCCACTCTCCTACACCACCCACTCTCCTACACCCACCCACTCTCCTACACACCACCAACTCTCCTACACCCACCCACGCTCCTACACCCACCCACTCTCCTACACCCACCCACTCTCCTACACCCACCCACTCTCCCTACACACACCCACTCTCCTACACACACACACACTCTCCTACACCCACCCACTCTCCTACACCCACCCACTCTCCTACACCCACCCACTCTCCTACACCCACCCACTCTCCTACACACACACACTCTCCTACACCCACCCACTCTCCTACAACCACCCACTCTCCTACACCCACCCACTCTCCTAACCCACCCACTCTCCTACACCCACCCACTCTCCTACACCCACCCACCTCTCCTACACACACACCCCATTCTCCTACACCCACCACTCTCCTACACACACCCACTCTCCTACACCCACCCACTCTCCTACACACACCCACTCTCCTACACACACCCACTCTCCTACACCCACCCACTCTCCTACACCCACCCACTCTCCTACACCCACCCACTCTCCTACACCCACCCACTCTCCTACACCCACCCACTCTCCTACACCCACCCACTCTCCTACACCCACCCACTCTCCTACACACACCCACTCTCCTACACCCACCCACTCTCCTACACCCACCCACTCTCCTACACCCACCCACTCTCCTACACCCACCCACTCTCCTACACCCACCCACTCTCCTACACCCACCCACTCTCCTACACACCACCCACTCTCCTACACACACCCACTTCTCCTACACCCACCCACTCTCCTACACACACCCACTCTCCTACACCCACCCACTCTCCTACACCCACCCACTCTCCTACACACACCCACTCTCCTACACCCACCCACTCTCCTACACCCACCCACTCTCCTACACCCACCCACTCTCCTACACCCACCCACTCTCCTACACCCACCCACTCTCCTACACCCACCCACTCTCCTACACCCACCCACTCTCCTACACACCACCCACTCTCCTACACACACCCACTCTCTCCTACACCCACCCACTCTCCTACACCCACCCACTCTCCTACACACACCCACTCTCCTACACACACCCCACTCTCCTACACCCACCCACTCTCCTACACCCACCACTCTCCTACAACCCACCCACTCTCCTACACCCACCCACTCTCCTACACCCACCCACTCTCCTACACCCACCCACTCTCCTACACCCACCCACTCTCCTACACACACCCACTCTCTTCTACACACACCCACTCTCTCCTACCACCCACCCACTCTCCTACACCCACCCACTCTCCTACACTCACCCACTCTCCTACACCCACCCACTCTCCTACACACACCCACTCTCTCCTACACCCACCCACTCTCTCCTACAACCCACCCACTCTCCTACACCCACCCACTCTCTTCCTACACACACCCACCCACTCTCCTACACCACCCACTCTCCTACACCCACCCACTCTCTCCTACACACACCCACTCTCTCCTACACCCACCCACTCTCCTAAACCCACCCACTCTCTCCTACACACACCACTCTCTCCTACACCCACCAACTCTCCTACACACACCCCACTCTCCTACACCCACCCACTCTCCTACACCCACCACTCTCCTACACCCACCCACTCTCCTACACCCACCACTCTCCTACACCCACCCACTCTCCTACACACACCACTCTCCTACACCCACCCACTCTCCTAAACACACCCCTCTCTCCTACACCCACCCACTCTCCTACAAACACCCCACTCTCCTACACCCTCCCACTCTCCTACACCACACCACCCACTCTATCCTACACCCACCCACTCTCCTACACACCCCACTCTCCTACACACACACACCCACTCTCCTACACACACCCACTCTCCTACACCCACCTACTCTCTCCTACACACACCCACTCTCCTACACACACATACTCCTCCTACACCACCCATCTCTCCTACACCCACCCACTCTCTCCTACACCCACCCACTCTCCTACACCCACCCACTCTCCTACACACACCCACCCCTCTCCTACACACACCCACTCTCTCCTTCACCCACCCACTCTCTCCTTCACCCACCCACTCTCCTACACCCACCCACTCTCCTACACACACCCACTCTCCTACATTACCCACTCTCCTACACCACACCCACTCTCCTACACCCACCCCACTCTCCTCACACCCACCCACTCTCTCTACACCACCCACTCTTCCTACACTCCCCACTCCTACCCCACCCACTCTCCTACACACACACACTCTCTCCTACACCCCACCCACTCTCTCCAACCACCCACTCTCAACACCCACCCACTCTCTCCTACACCCACCCAACTCTCCTACACCCACCTACTCTCCTACACACACCCACCCACTCTCCTACAACCCCACCCACTCTCTCCTACACCCACCCACTCTCTACACACACACACCCACTCTCCTACACACACCCACTCTCTCTTCACCCATCCACTCTCCTACACCCACCCACTCTCCTACACACAACCCACTCTCCTACACTTACCCACTCTCCTACACACACCCACTCTCCTACACCCACCCACTCTCCTCACACACCCACCCACTCTCTCCTACACCCACCAACTCTCCTACACTCACCCACTCCTACACCCACCCACTCTCCTACACACACACACTCTCCTACACCCACCCACTCTCCTACACCCACCCACTCTCCTACACCCACCCACTCTCTCCTACACACACCCACTCTCCTACACCCACCACTCTCCTACACACACCCACTCTCCTACACCCACCCACTCTCTCCTACACCCACCCACTCTCCTACACCCACCCACTCTCCTACACACCCACCCACTCTCCTACACCACCCACTCTCCTACACACCCACTCTCCTACACCCACCCACTCTCCTACACCCACCCACTCTCCTACACCCACCACTCTCCTACACCCACCCACTCTCCTACACCCACCCACTCTCCTACACCCACCCACTCTCCTACACCACCCACTCTCCTACACACACCCACTCTCCTACACCCACCCACTCTCCTACACACCACTCTCCTACACACCCACTCTCCTACACCCACCCACTCTCCTACACCCACCCACTCTCCTACACCCACCCACTCTCCTATACCCACCCTCTCTCCTACACACACCCACTCTCCTACACACACCCACTCTCCTACACACACCCACTCTCCTACACACACCCACTCTCCTACACCCACCCACTCTCCTACACCCACCCACTCTCCTACACCCACCCACTCGCCTACACCCACCCACTCTCCTACACCCACCCACTCTCCTACACCCACCCACTCTCCTACACCCACCCACTCTCCTACACACACCCACTCTCTTCTACACACACCCACTCTCTCCTACACCCACCCACTCTCCTACACCCACCCACTCTCCTACACTCACCCACTCTCATACACCCACCCACTCTCCTACACACACACACTCTCTCCTACACCCACCCACTCTCTCCTACACCCACCCACTCTCCAACACCCACCCACTCTCTCCTACACACACCCACCCACTCTCCTACACACACCCACTCTCCTACACCCACCCACTCTCTCCTACACACACCCACTCTCTCCTACACCCACCCACTCTCCTAAACCCACCCACTCTCTCCTACACACATCCACTCTCTCCTACACCCACCCACTCTCCTACACACACCCACTCTCCTACACCCACCCACTCTCCTACACCCACCCACTCTCCTACACCCACCCACTCTCCTACACCCACCCACTCTCCTACACCCACCCACTCTCCTACACACACCCACTCTCCTACACCCACCCACTCTCCTAAACACACCCTCTCTCCTACACCCACCCACTCTCCTACAAACACCCACTCTCCTACACCCTCCCACTCTCCTACACCCACCCACTCTATCCTACACCCACCCACTCTCCTACACACACCCACTCTCCTACACACACCCACCCACTCTCCTACACACACCCACTCTCCTACACCCACCTACTCTCTCCTACACACACCCACTCTCCTACACACACATACTCTCCTACACCCACCCACTCTCTCCTACACCCACCCACTCTCTCCTACACCCACCCACTCTCCTACACCCACCCACTCTCCTACACACACCCACCCACTCTCCTACACACACCCACTCTCTCCTTCACCCACCCACTCTCCTACACCCACCCACTCTCCTACACACACCCACTCTCCTACACTTACCCACTCTCCTACACACACCCACTCTCCTACACCCACCCACTCTCCTTCCACCCACCCACTCTCTCCTACACCCACCCACTCTCCTACACTCACCCACTCTCATACACCCACCCACTCTCCTACACACACACACTCTCTCCTACACTCACCCACTCTCTCCTACACCCACCCACTCTCCAACACCCACCCACTCTCTCCTACACACACCCACTCTCCTACACCCACCTACTCTCCTACACACACCCACCCACTCTCCTACACCCACCCACTCTCTCCTACACCCACCCACTCTCCTACACACACACACCCACTCTCCTACACACACCCACTCTCTCCTTCACCCACCCACTCTCCTACACCCACCCACTCTCCTTCACACACCCACTCTCCTACACTTACCCACTCTCCTACACACACCCACTCTCCTACACCCACCCACTCTCCTCACACCCACCCACTCTCTCCTACACCCACCAACTCTCCGACACTCACCCACTCTCATACACCCACCCACTCTCCTACACACACACACTCTCTCCTACACCCACCCACTCTCTCCTACACCCACCCACTCTCCAACACCCACCCACTCTCTCCTACACACACCCACTCTCCTACACCCACCTACTCTCCTACACACACCCACCCACTCTCCTACACCCACCCACTCTCTCCTACACCCACCCACTCTCCTACACCCACCCACTCTCCTACACACACCCACCCACTCTCCTACACACACCCACTCTCCTACACACACACACTCTCCTACACCCACCCACTCTCCTACACCCACCCACTCTCCTACACCCATCCGCTCTCCTACACCCACCCACTCTCCTACACCCACCCACTCTCCTACACACACCCACTCTCCAACACCAACCCACTCTCCTACACACACCCACTCTCCTACACCCACCCACTCTCCTACACACACCCACTCTCCTACACACACCCACTCTCCTACACCCACCCACTCTCCTACACCCACCCACTCTCCTACACCCACCCACTCTCCTACACCCACCCTCTCTCCTACACACACCCACTCTCCTACACCCACCCACTCTCCTACAACCACCCACTCTCCTACACCCACCCACTCTCCTACACACACCCACTCTCTTCTGCACACACCCACTCTCTCCTACACCCACCCACTCTCCTACTCCCACCCACTCTCCTACACTCACCCACTCTCCTACACCCACCCACTCTCCTACACACACCCACTCTCTCCTACACCCACCCACTCTCTCCTACACCCACCCACTCTCCTACACCCACCCACTCTCTCCTACACACACCCACTCTCCTACACCCACCTACTCTCCTACACACACCCACCCACTCTCCTACACCCACCCACTCTCTCCTACACCCACCCACTCTCCTACACCCACCCACTCTCCTACACACACCCACCCACTCTCCTACACACACCCACTCTCCTACACCCACCCACTCTCTCCTACACACACCCACTCTCTCCTACACCCACCCACTCTCCTAAACCCACCCACTCTCTCCTACACACATCCACTCTCTCCTACACCCACCCACTCTCCTACACCCACCCACTCTCCTACACCCACCCACTCTCCTACACCCACCCACTCTCCTACACCCACCCGCTCTCCTACACCCACCCACTCTCCTACACCCACCCACTCTCCTACACACACCCACTCTCCTACACCCACCCACTCTCCTACACACACCCTCTCTCCTACACCCACCCACTCTCCTACAAACACCCACTCTCCTACACCCACCCACTCTCCTACACCCACCCACTCTCTCCTACACCCACCCACTCTCCTACACACACCCACTCTCCTACACACACCCACCCACTCTCCTACACACACCCACTCTCCTACACCCACCTACTCTCTCCTACACACATCCACTCTCCTACACCCACCCACTCTCCTCACAACCACCCACTCTCTCCTACACCCACCCACTCTCCTACAGACACCCACTCTCCTACATCCACCCAGTCTCCTACACCCACCCACTCTCCTACACACACCCACTCTCCTACACACACCCACTCTCCTACACACACCCACTCTCCTACATCCACCCACTCTCCTACACCCACCCACTCTCCTACACACACCCACTCTCCTACACCCACCCACTCTGCTACACCCACCCACTCTCTCCTACACCCACCCACTCTCCAACACACACCCACTCTCCTACACACACCCACTCTCCTACACCCACCCACTCTCCTACACCCACCCACTCTCTCCTACACCCACCCACTCTCCTACACACACCCACTCTCCTACATCCACCCAGTTTCCTACACCCACCCACTCTCTCCTACACCCACCCACTCTCCTACACACACCCACTCTCCTACATCCACCCATTCTCCTACACCCACCCACTCACTCCTACACCCACCCACTCTCCTACACACACCCACTCTCCTACATCCACCCACTCTCCTACACGCACCCACTCTCCTACACACACCCACTCTCCTACACACACCCACTCTCCTACACACACCCACTCTCCTACACACACCCACTCTCCTACACACACCCACTCTCCTACACACACCCACTCTCCTACACCCACCCACTCTCCTACACACATCGCATGACGGGTTTGACTTGGCATGTGCGAGCACGCTCTGTCCTGGGCGAGAAGCTACACTCTCCCCTCGACTCCGATTATACGAACTTTCACGAGTTTCAACACCATCAAGTCTTTAACGTTGCTCTTAGATCTCTTCACAGCGATTGTCGCTAATGATTCTTCACTGCTACATAGGCAATCACTTGCTCTAAGACACATGTACTCGTCACTCGTCACTAAGTCACGTGTACTCACTAGGTGAGTATACGTGACACTAATTCTGACCACAGTTACTTATTATATTAGGATCCCCGTGAGTACACCGCTGGCTCTTGCCAGACAACTGAGGTTTCCCTCTCACATCGGTTTAGCTCAATGAAATCACATGTGTCTTTTCCAGGTCTTTCACACTGCTAGTATTGTCTTTTCAGGAACACCGAGAGGTCACGGCTTATCCACGAACCGTTGTTTGCGACGTAATTTGCAGTAATCCTTAATAAAATCCAATCACACCAAAAAATCTATCAGTGATACGGGTCTGACTGATTTAACAGTTACAAAAGAGCACTTTTACCCCAGCCGTAGGTGAGAATTAGCTGACCCTGAGTTCTGGGGTGGCAGCGTCTTCTCTTTTTGAAATCTGGAGTCTGAATGACGCCTTGAGGCATGACGCCCACATGCTCTCCAGGATACCGTGATAGCGTCTCCTGTTGACCAATGGCAGAAGCTAGGCATTCCCGCCTTTTCTGTAAACGTATCTGATTGACACGTGCACCTATTCCTCTGCCAGAGTCGTGGTTTGGTTTCCACATCATCCAGCGAAAAGCGAAATTGTCTCAGAAGGGGGAAAAGAGGGATTGTGGTTAGAACCCAATGGTTCTGAGGAGAAAGGGCCCATCTCTGCCCCTCCCACCACAGTATCCACCAAAACTCACTCCTCCTGTGTAAAGGTACACCAGGCCTGATACTGTTCATCTGTTTACTCAGTTGCAACAGGACTATATGACCCAGGTCAAACCTGATGACCTCTTTAGACTCTTCAGACCAAACTTGACACACAGTGGATGACAAATAACGAAGTTGTGCCATGCAAGCACACATACAAGCAACCATAAACAATAGGAGCAGGCATAAATTTGTGCCATTAGGAAGCATATCCTCACAAGGTAACTCAAAATAAAAATTTTTATTTAAATTTAAAATTAAAAATAAAATTATAATTGCTTAGTATATATAAAAAATCTAAATTTTAAAAGACGTTCACTGACAATTTTGAGTAAAATGGTGTCAATGATTTGTGTCAATGATTGTTCCACAAATAGATAGGGCAGATACTGCTCGATTTTCTTGCAACTGCTAATGATTATTGGCTGGGCCATATCCTAAACAAAGGGAAGTTTCTGTAAAATCAAACAGTTGAGACAAATATTACAGAACCCTTCATAAAAAAAAATTATTACAGATCCTTTGCTATTTGCATAAAATTATTTCCAAACAAAATATTAACACTTGTTACTAAGTGTATTTCATATATGGTGACAAATAACAATGCTAAAAACCCTTTGTAATATAACGAACGAAAAGATTTAAATATCTATTCCAGTTTTTGGTTGTGACAAAACCTGATGCAAAACCTTTTCTATAGTCAGTTGAGAAACTTTACAAAAATAAATTATTGTGAGTCATTGAATACATCTTTTTTAAGTGAAAGGGAAAGTTAGCGCAATGTTTACTAATTATCTAATATTATGTAGTGTATAATATGTAGACTAATATACACGTCTTTAGTTCCTACCTAGAATATGAATCATTCTTTGCATTTTTCCTATTCAACGAATATAAGTGTTTTACAATACATCTCCCATACTTTTGTATGGGAGATGAAGGAATGCAAAGGTTATAACCCTGGAAACAAAAACCGAAACTGTCTCTATTTTCCGCTAGTTACAACTTGTAATAAAGTTGTTACATCTTGGCTTAACGTACTTATGACGTATTAGAACGTTTTTACAACTTGCTATATTGGTTGTTATAACTGGTTAGGAGGTGTTAAAACTTGTTCGAACGTTGAACCAACGTGGTAGTTTCGGT
This sequence comes from Procambarus clarkii, assembly GCF_040958095.1. Taxonomy (NCBI): domain Eukaryota; kingdom Metazoa; phylum Arthropoda; class Malacostraca; order Decapoda; family Cambaridae; genus Procambarus; species Procambarus clarkii. The sequence goes on from NC_091214.1 coordinate 26,212,304, forward strand.
GTGTGTTTGGCGGGAAGGGAATTACCATGGGGTACCCCTGGGAATAATTACTCACACTCTTACCTCCATCATTTCTCTCTGCTTCCCTATGCAAACGATGAGTCACAATAACGTGGCTGAATATATAATGACCAAACGAAACACCAGTAAATGAAGAAACGACGACGATTCGTTTCGTCCTGAAGTGTAGTTTGGTCATCATATCTTCCTCCGTCTCTTTCCCTTTCTTTATCTGCCTCTTCCTGTCTTTGTCTTTCTTCCTCGAGCTGCCCTGCTGGAGAAAGTGCTTATGAGATTTATTCCCTGTACACACACACCGCCCAGAGGAATGTTTGTAAATGCGATTTTAATTGTTAATAATTATTCTTTCCCCTGCCTACAATCTGATCCAGATGTTAGGTCAGGTTAGGTTAGGAAACCTTTAGTTGAATACCTTTCCAGACATCTAACGGGTGAATTGCAGCGTGGAAACTGAACAATAACAAACAATGAAAAGAGAAACTAGAGGAATCAGCTTAACACTAGTGCTTGGATTGCAATGGCGGCAGCGGCAGTGGTGGTGCTCGGGTGGATGGCAGGTGTAAGGTGATGGATGACAGACTGCTCTATTGCAGGGTCACTGAGACGTCCCCCGTTAGTAAACTAATTGTAAACCCGGAGACGAATATCTTGGATAGGAGACTTTGGAACTCTGTGGGGACTTCTTTTTAAGCCTATGGCCTAGGAAAATTGTGGAGATTAAATTTTAAGTCTACTGGAAGAGTTTGCAATAAAGTCTATGAGCTAGGAAATTTACATTTAAATCTATGACCTAGGTAGTTTACATTCGATGGCCTAGGAAATTAATTTAAGTCTACAGAGTATGGCCTAAAAAACTCTATTTAAGTCTTTTTGTTTTTATTAAGATATGAGGTACATCTGCATTAGTGCAGCTACCCTAGACTATATGAAGTGGAGTACAGTGTGTCAAAAAAGCTAACTAGGTGATGCTAAAAAATCCCCATCACACAGGATGGTTAGTCATACAGAAGCATGTGATAAGCGGTCTGCACTGGCAGACTCCGGATGCATTTTGAGGATATCAACAACACAAGATTGAATAAGGTAGCAGTGGTAATACAAGTCCCCATCTCGCAGGATGGTTAGTCATACAGAGCCATGTGTTTAATAGCCTGCACTGGCAAATTTTGGGTATACTGTGAGGATATCTTCAAGAATACGAGAGTGAATAAAGTAATTGCAAAGCTCCAGGTACCTCATGCCAACTGGTCTGAAAGGTCTAATAACTGGGCATTCAGTGATGTAGTGCGGGAGATCATGCCGTAGTTCCTGCTCACAGAGTTTGCAACTGGAGTGCTCAGGATTGGGAGACCCGTCACCTGCAGCCACCTGCCACAGGTAACGGTAACCCAACCTGATCCTTGCAACCACTGTGTCGCACAGTCTAGTGGACGTTTTGTGCTGTCCATAGATGTAGGTTTCAGATCTGAACAAATCATAGCTTTTTATACTAGTACTTTCAGGTCGTTGGGAGTCAGTAAGTTCTTTCCTATCAGATCTGAATGTTTGGACCAATACAGTTTTGACAGCAGAGATGGGGATACCTAGATCTAATTCAACTTCAAACTTGTTACACGCTAATTTGGCTGCAATGTCTGTCTCATTATGATGGGTAATATTTATGTGTGAAGGTATCCATACATATTTAAGTCTTGACCCTAAGATCTCAATTTAAGTCTACGGGCTGGGAAGTTTACCTTTAACGCTATGGGAATTTTACATGTAAATCTACAGGAACTTCATACCACATCTCTCTTCCCAAAAAATAAAAACGGGTCCTCTAAGTCACACCATTTAAATTTTGCAGGAAAAGTCTACTGGAAGAAAAATTACATTGAAATCAACAGGTAGCTTACACTTAAGACTGATAATTTCAAACTTCATCTTACACCAAAATTTGAAAATGCCAAGTCTATGTAATACCACTTAAAAAACATAGGAAACGTCTGCTGGAAAAATTACATTTAAGTCTATGGGAATTTTTCGTGAAAATGAATGGGAGTTTCACGCCCTATCTCGCCCACAAAAATTTAAAATGCACCACCATAGTCATACTGTCTTGCCTATGTACAGAGATTGTTGGGGCTGCCATTCCCAAAGTGAGCATGGAAAGACATAGATGACATTCGTCTCGTTCAAAACATTTTCTTTGGATTTGGAAGAGTTCTTCATGAACAAGTTTGCTGAATTCAGTAACATCTGTACGAAACACTGTCACTATATAAAAATTCACGGAATTGTTAAAAAGAAATAATAATAATAATTAAATTAGCAATAATTCCAATTTAAATAATGATAGTAATTAAATTAATAGTAATAATAATTACAAATATTGAAACTAATTAAAATGAAATAGAAATCATGATATGTAAAACACAATTAATACATATGTAAGCAAATAACATAAAACATTACCCAAGATATTTATATAATACTGGTTTTGTTTGTTGCCACAGATCGCTACTGCTCCACCAAACTTGGTACACACACCTCCTATGGTTACTTGATTGAGTGCAAGTGTACCCAAGGTGAAGGGTCAAAGCTGCACCTAACCAAACAGAATACAAGTAAGTCTGTCTGTCATGGTAGAGGATCCAAGCTGCGCATAACCAAACAGGTTACAGGTAAGTCTCTGTCGGCCGTGATAAAGGGTCCAGATGCACTTACAAACAATACATTAAAAAAATATTGTAAATGAATGTCTGTTTAGTACATTTATATAGTTGGTTAGTTTACATAGGTTTACAGTGAACAATTTATCTTAAAGAAAGTGTTAAAAAACATAACATGAATGTCTGACATTGAGAATACAGTTTAAAGGATTAATTTAAGCTAATCTTTCAATGGCTTTATACCAAAAAAAAAAAAAATTGCACCTTTGACAGTCTCCATGTATATGATTCTGGGGCAAACCCAGATCAAAATCATTGCCAACACAGTTCATGCAACATAGATCTGACTTCCATAGAACTCAACATTCCTGGCAGTAAGGCGTCTCTTTGTCGCAGCAGTTCCTTCAAAATTACAATTATCCAGCTGGGGGTCTCACTGCTTTTACTGCTGACTTGTTGTTTTATTGTATGCTGTATACCTGCTGCACCATGATATATATGTATCACTCATTCTTAAGTTGTATTACCTGACAACTAAGTTTGTTCTTCTTGGATAGTTGGAGTGGCAGTGACTATAATAAATAAAAAGGTATTGATTGAGTTTGCTGGATGTGCGATTCCCTTCAGACGTAAGGATACCATTCCTTTGTGAACAATTTCTTCAAGTGTGGATGTGGACATAAGGCCCGATATGAGATTGCAATGAGTGCATGGATGAACACCCAAGATTCGTCTTGAACATTTTCTCCATTCACAATTAAGGTTACCAAAATCAACACTTTGAAGGTGGCATAGTTCACAGTCATGCGGGCATAGTTCACAGCCATGCAGGCATAGTTCACTTTCATGCGGGCATAGATCACAGTCATGCGGGCATAGTTCACAGCCATGCAGGCATAGTTCACAGTCATGCGGGCATAGATCACAGTCATGCGGGCATAGATCACAGTCATGCGGGCATAGATCACAGTCATGTGGACATAGATCACAGTCATGCGAGCATAGATCACAGTCATGCGGGCATAGATCACAGTCATGCGGACATAGATCACAGTCATGCGGGCATAGATCACAGTCATGAGGGCATAGTTCACAGTCATGCGGGCATAGTTCATAGTCATGCGGGCATAGTTCAAAGTCATGCAGGCATAGATCACAGTCATGCGGTCTCAGACATTGACTGTAAAATTCGACCGTGTTTCAAGTTGATCGAATTCACTCATAATGACATAATGACATTCTTAATTTTAGGTCTCTAATAGCATCTGAAAAATTAACGTAGACCCTTTGAGGAGAGGATATGACCCAGATGCTTTTCAAAAAACTTTTCAGAAATCTCTCTGCACAGTAACTTTAATTTCGGATCAATATAAAACGGATCGTGTGAGATAATGGGAACTATAGTACATTTGGCTGGATTGAAAGTAAGGTTGTATTCTGCATTATAGCTCTCACATATTCCTATCTAGATTTTCAAAGAATCTTATGTCGGTGTGAGCAGAACTAGATCATCATCGTAACCGAAAACATTGGCCTTAGTTGTGCCTCTGCGTCAGCCAGCTCGACGGGATTTTAACTCCTTCAACAATGGATGAAGATAGAGAGCAAATAGTATAAGATTGAAAACTGTACCTTGTTTGACTCCATTTTAGTGAGAAATCTTCAGAGTGGACATTACTCCTTTTCACAGCGACATTGCATGAATAAGAAAAATATAGAAATCTAGCAATGACAGGACATACTTTTCTGTTAAGCAGTTATTTGAATGAGTGTAATGTGTTCAGATCTGTCAAAAGCTTTGGAAGCATCATGGAACAAAGAGAGAACAGAGCTACTGAGTAAGTTGTAGTACTGAATAGTTTCGTTCCAGAACACAATTCACTATTGTACCTGGTTAAGGGTCCAAGCTGCACTATACCGCTCACTATATGTCATCTGTCCTCCAAGGGCAATATTCAATACTGTCCTGTAAGCCCCGACGCCATACTTAAGTCTATGTTACCATTTGTGATGTGTCCATGATGCACTACACTACCCAGTGTTGAATTAAGTCTAGTATGTCACCCGTGGAGACTGGTACAAAGTGTACAATTAGACAGGTAAGTTTCATCTGTCATCCGAGCAGAAGTACACGTCTCTGTCACCCGTTGTGACAAGTCTTAGCAGTAATGAATCCCTTAGTTTGTAAGTCTCTTCTGTGACCCGTATATATGACTTCCAGCTGCACTATACCACCCAGAAATAAAACAAGTATATAAACAAATAAGTTTCTGTCACCAGTGTAAACTCCGTTCAAACTGCACTATACCGTCCAGTAAACAAATACATGTATATATCTCATATTTGAGTCCAAGTTGAACAACAACAAACAGTTTTCAATTCTCTGTCATCCATGGAGAAGGGAACAGGTCACACTATACTCACTAGTTCCCCATTAAGACTGGAAGCGAGAAGCTCAAGAAGCACGATACCTCTCAGTACTCAGCAAGTCTCAACCACTTGTGTCAGAGGGCGCCAAATACTGTTATATATCTGCCTCTATTATCTGATTGTAGAAAGGTAGTAGGTTGTAGAAAGGTCTCACTGTAATTTATGATATAAAAAAATCAAAGATTCTTAAAATGTTGATTTTCTAAACCAAATTTTAGCCCTTTTAGCTATGTACAGATAACAGTTTTTTATAGTCTTTTATGTGTGTGTGAGTGTACTCACCTAGTTGTGTTTGCAGGGGGTTGAGCTCTGGCTCTTTGGTCCCGCCTCTCAACCGTTAATCAACTGGTGTACAGATTCATAAGCCTATTGGGCTCTATCATATCTACATTTGAAACTGTGTATGGCGTCAACCTCCACCACATCACTGCCTAATGCATTCCTCTTGTTAACTACTCTGACACTGAAAAAGTTCTTTCTGACGTCCCTGAAGCTCATTTGGGTACTCAGTCGCCACCTATGTCCCTTTGTTCGCGTACCACCCGTGTTAACAAGTTTATCCTTATCTACTCTGACAATTCCTATGAGAATTTGGTAGGTAGAGTTCATGTCTCCCCCTAGCTCTTCTGTCTTCAAGTGTCGTGAGGTGCATCTCACGCAGCCTTTCCTCGTAACTCATGTCTCTTAGTTCTGGGTTGTTACGGACTCATCACTACCGTCCGAATGTGCCCTGGTAGTTCCTGCCCCATCTAGGAGTCTGCACTCAAACTCCCCCTGGAATTGGACGCTACTTAGACAACACCATCTAATGGGGGTTGGTGTGATAGTGGCAAATGGCTCCAGTTTCTTGCCCTGGCTGGCGAGTGTGGTCAACGTGAATGACATCTAGTGAGGAGGCGGCTTTAAGGTACTGAGTGGTGTGGAAGCACTGAGATTGACAGATTCTTAATTGTGTGTGCGTTTTGAGTGTCCTGTGTCCTGTGCGAAAGCGACATTTGTATATAAGTATAGTAATATTCCCTTTTTATATATCTATTTACTAGCAGTACCCGGCCACGCGTTGCTGTGACTCAGCAATGCATGTGCGTTGCTGTGCCACAGCAACCTTCCATGTCCCCCAGTCCTCTCCACCATTTCCCCCTCACCCATCTCCTCGGCCTTCCAACTATTCCCCACTCTACCGTCCCCTCGTCCTCCCCACCATTCCTCACTCCACCATCCCCTCTTCCTTCCCACCATGCCCTACTCCCCTGTCCCTTTGTCCTCCCCACCATTCTCCATTCCCCCATCCACTCGTCCCCACCATCCCAAACTCCCCCGTCCCCTCGTCCTTCTCTCACCATTACCCCCTCCCTTGTCCCCTCGTCCTACCCACCATCTCTCACTTCTGTCCCTCATCATATGGTCTGATGTTCCCTATCAGAGAATTGGGAACATCAAGTGATCTGATGTTCCCATTACTGAAATATAAGAAAAACAGTTAAAAAATTATATGAAATAATGAAAAAAATCAATTCTCACAAAATTAACGGTATGGTAAACAACACAGCTCAATTACAATGCGATTCACTCAAAATAATTAAATCAAATTGAAAATGAATCAACATTTATGAAAATTCAATTTATCAATGCAATCAGAAACATTGAAATGGAATTGTAACATATTTAGTATAGCATGTGTGTTGCTCTTACATGCAACAGGTGGCGCTGTTTTTCAAGAAAAAACATACATTTACCTGTCACAGGTGTGGTATCTATACTTAGGAAATGAACAGTATGGTATATAACACAGCTTAATTCCAACACAATGTCACACAAAAGAACTAAATAAAAAATAAAATAAATCGAAATCTATGAAAACCAAATTTATCAATGCAATCGGAAACATTGAAATGGAATTTGTGACATATTTAGTATTGTGTATATGTTGCTATTATGTGCAACAGATGGCGCTATTTTTCAAACCCGCATGTTTTTCCCTATCACAAGTGTAGCTAGTAGGGCCTATAAAAAAACGCGCATATTCGAATGCAACTTTGTGTCAAAATTTGAAAGCAATCGGTGAAGAACTTTCGGAGATTATAGCGTGTGTTGCTCTTACGTCCAATAGATGGCGCTGTTTTTTCAAACAAAGCATGATTTTTCCTGTCACAGGTGAGGGCATGTATATGGTAGATATATAAAAAAGACGCGCTTATTCGAATGCAACGTCGTGTCAAAATTTCAAAGCAATCGGTAAAGAGGTTTCGAAGATTTCCCTCGCATGAAAAACCACATGGAAAACCTGTTTTTCAGAAAAAAACATATTTTTCTGTCACAAACATGACAGCAATATAGTATTTATATATAAACCCGCTCGGATGCGAATGGAAAATTTTGTGAAAATTTCAAAACAATCGGTGAAAAACATTCGGAGATTAGCGATTTTGAACAAACGAATATTTCCATTTTTATTTATATAGATGGCAATGGTGAATATATTAGTGAAGGAAACAGTGTTTTCTTCATTCCCCCTTTTATTTATTCTTGCTTTATCTAGCCAATTCCTTGAAAGCCACTACCGACTTGGGGATCGTATACAACAAATAAGGTTCCTCCATCAAGTACCCGGTTACTGGTCTATAGTGACCGTAACATGGGACTAGCCTAGTGGCATACATCTGCACTTTTTCCACCTTCGTCTTGTGCTTGACAAGGTACGGGCTCCATGCTGGGGCCGCATACTCCAGGATTGGTCTTACATATGCGGTACAAGATTCTGAATGATTCTTTACACAGCTTCATGAAGGCTGTTCTGATGTTAGCCAGCCTCGTGTATGCCGCAGATGTAATTCTTTTTGTGACCTTTAGGAGACAGGTTTAGTGTGATATCAATTCCTAGATCTTTCTCTCTGTCCGTTTCATGAAGTACTTCATCTCCCATTCGGTATCCAGTGTCTGGCCTCCTGTTTCCACTACCTAGTTTCATTACCTTGCATTTACTCGGGTTGAACTTTAGTAGCCATTTGTTGGACCATTCATTAAGTCTTGTCTAGATCATCTTGTAGCCTCCTACTATAATCCTCTGTTTTAATCCTCCTCATAATTTTTGCATCATCAGCAAACTATGAGAGGAACGATTCTATACCCTCTGGGAGATCATTTACATATATCAGAAACAGTATAGGTCCAAGGACTGAACCGTGCAGGACTCTACTGGTGACGTCTCGGTAATCTGAAACCTCACCCTTCAGAGTGACTCGCTATCTTCTGTTGATTAGGTACTCTCTGAACCCATGTTGATGCTGTGGTTCAAAGTTCTTTTGCTCCAGATTATCCACTATCTTTTTCGCACAATCTTCTCCATCACGTTGCATGGTATGCAGGTTAGGGACACTGGCCAGTAGTTCAGTGCCTCCTGTCTATGCCCCTTCTTGGATATCAGGACTACATTAGCAGTCTTCCAAATTTTTGGCAGTATCGCTGTTACTAGTGATTTGTTATACACTATGGAGAGTAGCAGGCACAGTGCTTCTGTTCCTTCCTTTAGTATCCAAGGGGAGATTCCATCCAGGCCTATGGCCTTTGTCACATCAAACTCTAGCCAAAGCTTCCTTACATCCCCACTGGTAATCTGTGTGTGTGTGTGTGTGTGTGTGTGTGTGTGTGTGTGTGTGTGTGTGTGTGTGTGTGTGTGTGTGTGTGTGTGCGTGTGTGTGTGTGTGTGTGTGTGCGTGTGTGTGCGTGTGTGTGTGTGTGTGTGTGTGTGTGTGTGTGTGTGTGTGTGTGTGTGTGTGTGTGTGTGTGTGTGTGTACTGAACTAGTTGTACTCACCAAGTTGTGCTTTGAAGGGTTGAGCTTTGGTTCTTTGATCTCGCCTCTCAACTGATAAATCAACTGGTGTTACGGACCCAAGCCCAACGTCCGAGCACGGAGCAGTGACGACCACGCCATCTGTGGGTCAGCTCCCGAAACCCCCTCCAAATGGACAGCGCCATCGAGTGAGGACAGGAAATACCAGCCACAAGGGTTAGTTTCCCGTCCTGATCAGCTCATAACACAGCCGCTGCTGACCACTGGAGAGGTGGAGCTTAGACAGCAACGCCATCTATGGGGTGGATACGTCGGGCGTTTGTGTCTAAGCCTGTAAGTAAGGTGTCCTAGTGTGTCCCTGTTACTGATGACGTGTCTGATTACAGAGTCGACCTGGGACTGCTGTAATGGAAGTTGGATCAGTCTACCCAAGGCAGTCGTCTCGTCTCCAAGTGTTTGCTGCAGCAGCTGTGAGTCGCCCCCCGGATGAACACTGTGGTGTTACCCTGCCTGTGACGAGGCAGTTGAGGAATTGTAGTACCCGGGAGTGACTGGTGGAGACGCTTAACCACTGGGGTGTTGTGGCGAGGAGATTGGTCTGAGGGATCACACGAGGCTCCTGACTAGGGTTCGCGACCTTAGTATCGATCGTGGAGTGGCCTAACAGCGTCGCTGATTGGAACCTGCCAGCTACCGGCTGGACTTGTGGTTGAAGGCCTCCACGACGGTGGCCCCAGTGGAACTGTGATTTGGCTGGCCGGTGGCCAGGGTAGACTCAAGAGGATCGAAGGATTCATAGTGAGGCCACAAGAGCACCAAGAGCTTAGCATCGTGAGCACCGTGAACGTCCAGAGTCTTCAGAGGAAGACTACGTTGTGTATTATAGTGTCTAACCCCCCCCCCCCCCCCCCTGTGTAATCTTTTATATATTATTTATGGTGATGGTGGTAATTATATTATAAAGTTTTTGACTTTATTTCCCTTCCCCTTTTATTTTTCTTGCGTTACGGATCACATCCCTTGAAAGCCACTACTAGCTTGGGGCCGGATACCCTACCTCTAACAACATCTGAGAAAGAACCCGGTTGCGACCCGAGAGGGATGTAACATAATTGGCATCCCCAGCGGGATCCGACCCCTTGTCAAGTATGTTTGACAGGGGTGGTGAAGTGGCATAATCCCTGTAAATAATTTCCCCTGTGTGTGACTATTAGGACGTTATACGTCCTGTGTGGTGCTCGAAGTGACTAAGTGCAATATTGTGTAGTGCGGTGCTCGGTGTGATTACGCGCAACATTGTATAGCGAAGTGCTCGATGTGATTAAGTGCAATATTGTGTAGTGCGGTGCTCGGTGTGATTCAGTGCAATATTGTAGAGCGAGGTGTTCGCTGTGATTAAGTGCAATATTGTGTAGTGCGGTGCCCGATGTAATTACGTGCAATATTGGCAAGTGCAGTGTTTGGCGCGATAAAGTGCTATATTGACATAGAACAGTGCTCGGTGCGTTAAGTGCTAAAGTGAAAGCGGTGTGTTAAGTGCTAGCGTTCCAACTCAGTGACAATGGTAGAAAAATCGACCATCGACGATCTGGACGATGTTCAGGCTTTTCTGAACAGGGAGGACTGTCTTGCCAGATTGAAATATCTGGGCAAACAGGAACTCGTACTGGTGAGTGCCTACCTGGAGATCAAGATCCGTGCCAGTGATTCCCGTGTGGAGATCTTGTCCAAGGTTCACCAGCATTTGAAGGCCGAAGAAAAACAGGAAGATGAGGCACTAGGTACAAAAGAAAGTGAAGAAGTAGCTTCCACTGAAAAGGAAGATAAAGGCACTGACATTGACAGCGATGCAGGTGAGCTGAATATAAGTTTACTTACAGTAAAAATGCGTGCCTTGGAAATTAATCATGAGATAGAATGGAAGAAGTTAGAATTAGAACGAGAATTAAAAGATAAAGAAATGGCGATGAGGCGTTTAGAATTAGAAGAAAGGAAAGAAGAGCGAGAGAGAGAAAGAGAAAGAGAAGAGCGAGAAAGAGAAGAGAAACGAGAAAGAGAAGAACGAGAAAGAGAAGAACAAGACAGGCAAGAACGACGAGACAGAGAGGAAAGAGAGAGACAACATGAACTAGAAGTATTGCGGTTAGGTGGTCGGAGGCCAACAACGGAAACCAGTAGTTTCGATCCGGTAAGGAACATCAAAATGGTCCCGAAGTTCAATGAGAAGGAAGTGTCGAAGTTCTTCGCGCCCTTCGAGAAAGTCGCTGCCTCTTTGGAGTGGCCAAGGGAGAATTGGGCCATCATGATACAGTCAGTCTTGACTGGGAAGGCCCAAGTCGCCTACTCCTTGACGACTCCGGCGATTATGACAAGGTGAAGAAGGTCGTGCTCATGGCGTACCAATTGGTACCTGAGGCTTACAGGCAGAAGTTCAGAAACCTGAAGAAGACCTCAGAGCACACGTTCACCGAATTCGCCACGATCAAGGAGCGACTTTTCCAGGAATGGTGTGCCTCTCGGAAGGTGGAGACCAAAGAAGACCTCGAGCAGCTCATACTGTTAGAGGACTTCAAGGATTGTTTGTCTGGAGACCTGAAGACGTACTTAGAGGAGCAGCAGGTGGAGACCTTGAGTGCGGCAGCCACCATGGCAGAGGAATACATCCTGACGCACAGGCCTTCTGCTAAGTACGTCCCGAGGAATTACCCACGCCGGTTTGACAAACCTCATCAGGAAGAGGAGATCCCCGTCTCACAAAGCGCTAAGAAGACGCCCCCAAGTAGCCCTCGAAGGACCAGTCCTAGCAGTCTGAAACACCGGAGTCCGAGGAGGAATATTTTGTGCTGGACTTGTGGGCAGAAAGGGCATGTAGCTGCTATGTGCCGAGGCAGAAGAGGTAACGGCGCTCGTAGGGAGGTGATGTTGATGAACTGTGTGACATCACCAGCAGGAAGCCAGTCTACGACTACTCAGGAAGAACCAAGTTTGTTCGCCCCTCACACTTCAAGCGGGTATGTATCGAGTGATCATACTGGTAGGTCAGTTGTAGTGCTCAGAGATAGTGGAGCAGCCCAGTCCCAGATCGTGAGAAGCTCGTTACCCGAGGGAGTAAGTGTAGATGGGAGACAAAAGGTTATCCTGGTTGGGTTTCCGAGGACGCGGTACGTCGCCCCCTTAGTGCCGGTACATCTCGACTCGCCTTACTTCAGCGGCACATGTGCGTTGGCAGTAGTCGATACCCTACCTATAGCTGGGATTGACGTGGTACTAGCCAACGACTTGGTGACAGATTGGAGCAACAATCATCCCAAGATTGCGGACGAGTCAGCCGGAACAGCAAGGTCTGAGGTAACAGCAGGCAGTGGTAAAATCCAGGTACAGTCAGACCCGGAATCAGATAAAATGTTTAATCCTTCCTCTCGCCTACAGATTAACGACAGAGTCTACAACATCCTAGCAGAGTCTCCTGATTCTTCTCCCAATAAGGAACGTGAGGTTACGATGGTAGGGGCAACTGAGCATGAAGAGAGGTCTCGTGTGCAAGCACCCACGGATACCGACGAGTCTGGAGCGAAGGCGGATGAGTACTTGCGGTATGGCAAGGTACAGCATTCATTGAACCGGCCAGAGATTCCCCAGACGTCGGAGGTATGTGAGGTATGTACGAAAGTTCTAGTGCCCTCTTCGGTCCAAACCAGGCTAAAGGATGTAGCCGGCTATGGACATTACAGGCTCAGGAAGCTTATACCTCGGTTGACCATATGTTTCTTAGCGGTATTTTGTTTTATTCTCGTGTGTGTTCTCAGTAAGGACCAGTGGACGACCCGACAGATGATGGCTCCCTTGAACATCGCGAAGAGATCCCAGGGATTTGAGACGTACGCTGTGAGTGTTGCAGTCAAAGAAGGGACCTGGAAGGTGATGGTAGATACAGGAGGTACGAGATATGATAATAAGAGTGACTGTTTCCGACAGGTTGACACCCCCTGTGTGATTGCTGAGCCTGGATTCAGCGTTATGCGGAACGTTGGTCGACCGGACGGTGGCAGAGCAGACATCATCTACGGTGTACAAGCAACTCTGTTGGAACTAGGTGTGGGCCTAGTAGGCGAGAGTGTAGTAAGTACTGACTTGCCCACTGTCGCTGTCACTCAAAATGATCAGACCCCTGTATTCCAGGTTTCCGTCTCCCTGAAGGACTGCTGGACCGGTACCAGAAATACCGTCTGTAACTAGCCATCAACGGTTCCACGACACAGGGAGGTGTCGAGTCGCCCCAGATCGTGTCTACACCGATCCTTACTCGAGAGATGTGAGATTATACTCCGGATTGACATCTCGGTGAAGGTGTGGGATGTTGCAACAGGCAGGTCATTGCCTTCCATTTGCAAGTTTCATCTGTGCCAGAGTTTCCCATTGGGACAGTTCTGTGGACAAGACAGCCTCATCACTCCCGTTTATAGTGTACGTGAGTCCATTTGGAGTTGTGTCCCCGTACTAATTTGGTTTGTGTTTCTCTTTATAGAACCCCAAACCAAATTCCTTTTGGTGGGGAGGTGTTACAGACCCGAGCTCAACGTCCGAACACGGAGCAGTGACGACCACGCCGTCTGTGGGTCAGCTCCCGAAACCCCCTCCAAATGGAAGGCGCCATAGAGTGAGGACAGGAAATACCAGCCACAAGGGTTAGTTTCCCGTCCTGATCAGCTCATAACACAGCCGTTGCTGACCTCTGGTGAGGTGGAGCTTAGACAGCAACGCCATCTATGGGGTGGGTACTTTGGGCGTTTGTGTCTAAGCCTGTAAGTAAGGTGTCCTAGTGTGTCCCTGTTACTGATGACGTGTCTGATTACAGAGTCGACCTGGGACTGCTGTAATGGAAGTTGGATCAGTCTACCCAAGGCAGTCGTCTCGTCTCCAAGTGTTTGCTGCAGCAGCTGTGAGTCGCCCCCCGGATGAACACTGTGGTGTTACCCTGCCTGTGACGAGGCAGTTGAGGAATTGTAGTACCCGGGAGTGACTGGTGGAGACGCTTAACCACTGGGGTGTTGTGGCGAGGAGAGTGGTCTGAGGGATCACACGAGGCTCCTGACTAGGGTTCGCGACCTTAGTATCGATCGTGGAGTGGCCTAACTAGCGTCGCTGATTGGAACCTGCCAGCTACCGGCTGGACTTGTGGTTGAAGGCCTCCACGACGGTGCCCCCAGTGGAACTGTGATTTGGCTGGCCGGTGGCCAGGGTAGACTCAAGAGGATCGAAGGATTCATAGTGAGGCCACAAGAGCACCAAGAGCTTAGCATCGTGAGCACCGTGAACGTCCAGAGTCTTCAGAGGAAGACTACGTTGTGTATTATAGTGTCTAACCCCCCCCCCTGTGTAATCTTTTATATATTATTTATGGTGATGGTGGTAATTATAATATTAAGTTTTTGACTTTATTTCCCTTCCCCTTCTATTTTTCTTGCGTTACGGATCAAATCCCTTGAAAGCCACTACTAGCTTGGGGCCCAATACCCTACCTCTAACAACATCTGAGAAAGAACCCGGTTGCGACCCGAGAGGGCCGTAACAACTGGTGTACAGGTTCATGAGCTTAGTGAGTTCTATCATATCTAGACTTGAAACCTGTGTATGGAATCTGCCTCCACCACATCACTTCCTAGTGCATTTCTTTTATTAATTACTCTGACACTGAAAACGTTCATTCAAATGTCTCTGTAGCTCATTTGAGTACTAAATTTACACCTGTAGTCCCTTGTTCGAGTACAACCCGTGTTAAATAATTTGTCCTTATCTACCATAACATTTCCCCTGAGAATTTTGTTGTGGTGATCATGTCTCCCTTGCCTTGAGGTTACCTTGAGGTGCTTCCGGGGCTTAGTGTCCCCGCGGTCCGGTCGTCGACCAGGCCTCCTGGTTGCTGGACTGATCAACCAGGCTGTTAGACGCGGCTGCTCGCAGCCTGACGTATGAGTCACAGCCTGGTTGATCAGGTATCCTTTGGAGGTGCTTATCCAGTTCTCTCTTGAACACTGTGAGGGGTCGGCCAGTTATGCCCCTTATGTGTAGTGGAAGCGTGTTGAACAGTCCCTGAGCACTTCTGTATTCCAGCAACGTGAGGGGCAATTCACGCTGCCTTTCCTCGTACATCGCTGCCTCTTAGTTCTGGGAGTAGTCTAGTGGCATACCACTGAACCTATTTTAGCTTTGTCCTGTGCTTGACTAGGTGTGGGCTCCATGCTTGGCTGCAAACTTAAGGATAGGTCTTACCTATGTGGTATGCAAGGTTCTTGATAATTCCTTATATAAGTTTCTAAAGGCAGTTCTGATGTTAACCAGCCTCGCATACGGCGCTGATAATATTCTTTTGATGAGGGCTTCAGGAGACAGGCTTTGAGTGATATCAACTCCTAGATCTTTCTCACTGTCTATTTCGCGGAGGATTTCGTCTCCCAGTACCCAGTGTCTGGCCTCTTGCTTCCTCCTCCTAGTTTCATTACCTTACATTCACTTGGGTTGAACATCAATAGCTATTTGTTAGACTATTCATTTCTTCAGTTTGTGTAATTCATCTTGCAGTCTCTTGCTATCATCCTCGGTCTTAATCCTCCCCACAATATTTGCGTCCTTAGTCAACATTGCGAGAAACGAGTCTGTACCCTCTGTGAGATCACTTACATATATCGGAAACAGGATAGGTCCAAGGACTGATCTCTGTGGGACACCACTGGTGACGCCTCGCCACTCACAGTGACTCACGGTCTTCTATTGCTCTACTCTATCCAATAGAGTAGTACTCTATCCAATAGAGTACCTTGCCCTTTACTCCTGCCTGCAACTATAGCTTATGGAGAACTATTCCAAAGGCTTTCTGACAGTCTAAAAATATGCATTCTGCCAACCCATCTATTTATTGCCTGACTTTTGTCGGCTGATCGTAGAATTAAATTAATCCTGTGACGAAAGATTTTGCCACCCCTCAACCCCATGTTGGTGATGTTATAAAGTTCTTTCGCTTCAGATGCTTTACTTGTTTTTTTCGCAGAACCTTCTCCATAAACTTGATTGATTTGCAAGTTAGGAACACTGACCTGAAGTTCAGTGCCTCCTGTCTGTCACCATTTTAGTAAATCTAAACTATGTTAGCATTCTTCCAATTTTTTGGGAGTTCTCCCATCACCAGTGATTTGTTATATACCAATGAGAGTGGTAGGCACAGAACTTCTGCTCCTCCCTCTTCTAGTATCCATAGTGAAATTAAGTCTGGGCCTATAGCCTTTATCACATCCAACTCAAGCAAATGCTTCCTTACCTCCCCACTGGTAATCTCAAACTCCTCCAGTGGTGCCTGGTTAGAAATTCTCTCTTATCTCAGGAACACCTCCTTGCTCTAATATGAAGACCTCCTGGAATTTCTTATTGAGTTCTTAGCACGCTTCCATGTAATTTGTAGTGAACCCTCTCTGCCCCTATCCTCAGTTTCATTACCTGTTCCTTCACTGTTGGTTTCCCTTCTGATGTGGCTGTGAAGCAAATTAGGTTGAGTCCTTGCCTTAGTTGTTATGTAATTTTCGTACAGTCTTTCTGCCTCTCTTCTCACTCTCAGAAATTCATTCCTGGCTATCTGGTGTCCTGTTAATTCAATAGTTTCTCCATGACCTTGCACTTAATTGCTTTGCAAGCTTGCATTCCTGATTAAACCATGGGTACCTCATTTACATTTTTTGTTTCCTTTCGGACTGGGACAAACTTGTTTGCTGCGCCCTTACACTTCTTTGTGATGTAGTCCATCTTGTCTTGGGTGTACTCACCTATTTTACTCACCTATTTGTGCCTGGAGGATCGAGCATGGGCTCCTTGATCCCGCCTTCCTAGCCGTCGGTTGTTTAAAGCAATGGCTCCTGTCCTTATCTATAGTACCTAGTTTTAAAGCTATGAATAGTGTTTGCTTCCACAATGTGCTACTTTAGTTCATGCCATTCCCCACTTCTCTCACGCTAAAAGAAAACTTTCTAACATCTCGATGACTCATCTGAGTTATCAATTTCCATCCATGTCTCCTTGTTCTATTGATATTCCTTGTGGACACTTTGTCTATTTCCACTCTGGCAATCCCCTGAAGTATTTTGAATGCTGCTATCATACCTCCCGGCTCCCTCCGTTTTACTAATGTCGTCAGGTTCAGTTCCTTTAGTTACTCTTCATATCTTATCCCATGCCACTCCGGGACTAACTACGTCGCAAATTTCTGAACTTTTTCCAGTTTCCTAACGTGTTTATTTAGGGGGGGGGCTCCATGATAGGGCTGCATACTCTAAGACTTTTCTGAAGTAGGCGGAGTAAAGTACTCTGAATGCCTCTTTACTTAGGTTTCTGAATGACGTTCTAATTTTTGCTAGCGTAGAGTATGCTGCTGTCGTTATACGATTCATATGGGCCTCGAGAGTTAGATTTGGTGTTACATCCACTCCCAGGTCCCTTTCTGGAAGGTAGTTTCCTTCAATGTGTACTGACCTTTTGGTCTCCTGTCAACTACTCCCATTTCCATAACATTACACTTGATCGTGTTGAACTCCAGTAGCCATTTCTCTGACCATCTCTGCAGCTTGTTCAAGTAATCTTGGAGGATCCTACAATCCTCCTCTGTCACAATTCGTCTCATTAGGCTCATGTCATCTGCAAACATCGATATATAGGACTCGACTTCTGTAGACATGTTGCTCACGTATATTAAAAATAGAACTGGTCACATCACCGATCCTTGAGGTACTCCACTCGTTAAGGTTCACCAGTCTGACTTCTTCCTCCCCCCCCCTGACTGTTACCCTGTGGCTCCTAACTGTTAAGTAATTCCTTACCCAAGCTAGGGCTTTTCCACTACCTCCCTCCTACCGTATCCCGGCGAGGGAGAGGGAAGGAGAGACGCCACTTGAGGAGGCGACGTCATATTGACATCATGTTAACATCGTGTCCAGTAATACTGCTGATACTAACTTGTGTCTAGGAGTGTAATAGTGATCCCGTATTCCAACATTCTGCAACAGAGAACGTCAGGGAGCGACGGTGGCTCCAATAACTACAAGACACAGTTCCGGCAAGCGTAATATTTCAGTGTTCCTGCTGATGTTGTTTTATTTGTGCACATATAGATCAACGGGTAGGTTGCTCGTCGTTACTAGCAAGACGACAAAATAACTCAAGTTAGTTCCCACTCCTCTCATGTCCCCACTATCTATCAGAAATAGTGGTATATTTGATTTACACTAGACATTCTTTACAATTTTGACATGATTACAGCTGTAGCCGTAACTTCTGGTAGAGGATAGATCGTCCCTACCAAGCGACCACCATTATCACGTGTCTCAACAAGTATATTGGGCAACGAGTTCACGTCTAGGAGCGTTTGATTTACGAGATATACATTGTGAAGTCTTCTATTCAGCTAAGCATCTCTTTAAGTTGTTGTAGATAGATATATTGTATAGATTTATATATAGGAAATATAAATAATATATAATATAGATTATATATTATATAATATAGATTTATTACAGTAGTGACTATTTTCATCATATCATATTTGCTCTCATTTATAATTTATATTTTTATGTCATTGATTTATTATACATGTATTTGATATTTCACTGTAATTAGATAGAAACCTACATTCATTTATTTCATGCAACTATTTGCTTTACAAATATTCAATAATTACTCTAACAAGGAACCAGCGTTAGAATAATGATAGGGATGTATTAATCTTTTAGCATGTAACCCCCCAGATTTATGTGTTAAGTCAGTTTTATAATTAATTATAACTACAGTCCATTTAATACTCTCTTAATATTTTATTGAATTAATCTAGATCCATAGGACACTGATTCTTGGATTAAATTTTCTTCTTAATTTATTTATTTTTCCTCTTTTTGTGTATAAAAAGTGGTGGTCCTTCGAAGCTATCGTTGTATTCAGTTAACATGATTATTATTAATATTTAGAGCTAGGCTTTTCCCACACCTAGTTGTACTCACCTAGTTGTGATTGCGGGGATTAAGCTTTCGCTATTTGGCCTTGCCTCTCAACCGTCAATCTATTAGTGTATAGATTCCTGAGCTTCTCGACCTCTATCATATTTACATTTGAAACTGTGTATGGAGTCTGCCTCCTCCACATCACTTCCTAATGCATTCAATTTGTCTACTACTCTGACACTGAACAAATTCTTTCTAACGTCTCTAAGGCTCATTTGGACACTCAGTTTCCTCCTGTGTCCCCTAGTGCGTGTGCCCATTTTGTTAAATAGCCTGTCTTTATCTATCCTATCAATTCTCATGTGAATCTTGTATATGGTGATCATGTCCGCCCCCCAACTCTTCTGTCTCCCAGTGACATGAGGTTTAATTCCCATTGTCTCTCCTCGCAGCTCATACCACTCAGTTCCTCGATTAGTCCTTGTATTACTATTGTACTTTTCTGTGTAGTTCCTTGTCATCATCCGTCTTATCACTCTGCTACAATGTCTCGTGATTAATTATGACCCCTGCTTTCTATTCCCTGTTTCTAATTGCCATATTGTTCCCTTTATTTTCCCATATTTGAGAGATGCTTGGAAATTTTTCCCATTGTTCCTAGAGCTGTTGCAGTCTCGCCTCGCCATCCCTCCCCAGCTTGCTCGCTACCCCAGTGGTTAATCCTTCCTCTGCTCCGTTGGCTGGGCTCATTTCTCCCCCAACCCCCACTATGGCTGATTCTAAGTTAGTTATCCTTATATCCTATATTTAAACTGCTGTCCCCACTCTTATTCTCTCTTCCTAATTTCCCCTTTATAATATCCCTCTATCCACTGCCTGTTTGGTCATCGCACATTCCCATTTTCTGTCCAAGTACTTTTTCTGTTACAAGATAATCTCCTCGATGCAAAGTGTATCCGTCTCTTCACATTTCGACATAGCTATCTCTACAATCATATCTACACCTCCCATTGTGAGTTCCTCCATGCTGCGCCTTCATCTATTTCCCTTTCCTGTCAGTCATTGCAAAGTACTACCTTAAGAATAATGCGTGCCAATTACCTTTTCCCTCCTGCTAGTTCAGTAGCTGAGTAATTCCTGGTTCCTCAGTCTTGCGAAACCCATTTTTTTTTATTCACATATCACCAATGTTGTCAGTTTAATTTTCATTTTTTTAATCATAAGATACCTTTACTATTTAAAGTATCCCTACGCCTCACAGTCTCAGAGCACGTCTGACCCGGTCGGCAATCAGCGCAGAAATGTGTGTGCGCGTGGATAGTGTGTGTGGATGTGCTGTTGTTTGTGTGTACTCACCTAGTTGTACTCGCCTAGTTGTGCTTGTGGGGGTTGAGCTCTGGCTCTTTAGTTCTGCCTCTCAACTATCAATCAAATGATGTACAGGTTCCTGAGTCTTGTGGGCTCTATCATATCAACACCTCAAACTGTGTATGGAGTCTGCTTCCACCACATCACTTCTTAATGCATTTCATTTGTCTACTCCTCTGACACTAAAAAAAATTTAATGTGTCTATGGCTCATTTGGACACTCAATTTCCACCCGTGTCCCCTAGTGCCTGTGCGCCTTGTGTTAATAGTCTGTCTTTATCTACCGTGTTAATTCCTTTGAGAATCTTGTATGTAGTGATCATGTTCCCTCTAACCCTTCTGTCTTCCAGCAACGTATGGTTTCATTCCCGTAGTCTCTTCTCGTAGCTCATGGACTACAGACTCCATGTTGGAACTGCATATCCAGGAACCAATCCAGGATTGGTCTGCCATATGTGGTATATAAAGATTTGAATGAGTAATAACTCAAGTTTCTAAAGGCCGTTCTTATGTTGCCAAATTGGCATATGCCGCTGATGTTATCCTCTTGATATGAGCTTTAGGGGACAGGACTAGCATGATATCAACCCCCCTAGGTAATTCTCTCTCTCTCATTCTTGAAGAATTTCATCTCCCAAATTATACCTTGTATCTGGCCTCCTGCTTCCTACACCTATCTTCATTACGTTACATTTGCTTGGGTTAAACTCTAACAACCATTTATTCGACAATTCCTGCAGCTTGTCCAAGTCTTCTTGAAGCCTCAAGCTGTCTTCCTCTTTCTTAATCCTTCTCATAATTTTGGCATCGTCAGCAAACATTGAGAGGAATAAGTTTATACCCCAATGGAAGATCATTTACGTATATCAGAAACAGGATCGGTCCCAGTACAGAGCCCTGTGGGACTCCACTGGTGACTCCACACCTATCTGAGGTCTCACCCTTCACTGTAACTATCTGCTTCCTATTTCTTAGGCATTCTCTCTTATCCACTGGAGTACCCTACCAGTTACTCCTGCCTGTTACTTCAGCTTATGCACCTGCCTCTTATGGGGTATTGTGCCAAAGGATTTCCAAACAGATTTACCGTCCCTGAACCTATGCCAGTGGTTTGTCTCGAAGTCCCTTCTTTCCAGATGTGTTACTAGGTTTTTCTCACGATCTTCTCCATCACCTTGCATGGTATACAAGTTAAGGATACTGGCCAGTAGTTCAGTGCCTCTTGTCTGTCACCCTTTTTGTATATTGGGGCTACACTGGCCTTTATCCATGTTTCTGGTAGTTCTCCCATCTCCAGTAACCTACTATACACTATGGTGAGTGGCAACCACGAGTGGAGAGAGTATGTGTGTGTGTGTGAGAAGGTGTGTTGAATGTTTGTGTTTGTGAGAGAGTGTTAATTGTTTGTGTTTGCATGTGAGTGTGTGCTGATTGTTTGTGTGTGTGGGTTTGTGTGTGCTAACATATTTGTTCCTGCAGTATCGAGCTCTTGTTCATAGTCCCGCTTTTCGTGCCTCCAGATCTCTAATGCAATGACTTCTGACATATTCACCTATCATACCTGTCTTTAAAGTTGTGAATTGAGTTTGCCTCTACAGTCTCCTCCTTTAGGTCTGCTCCAATTTACTCACTATTCTTTCGATAAAAGAAAAATTAAAGCATTTATGTGACATTTCCGAGACTCAAGGTTCCATCCGTGCTCACTTGTTCCATTGTTAACATTTACTCTTTTCCCCCTTATCAATCCCACTAGGTATTTTAATCGTCTGTGTCATGTTCTGCTTTTCTCTCCTCGTTTCTAGTATCGTCAGGTTTAGTTTCTTCAGTCTCTCTTCAGGCCTCATCCCTCGCAACTCTATGACGAGTTTCATTGCGAGCTTATGCATCATTTCGAGCGTCCTTATGTATTCTTTATGAAGCCTCCACGATAGGCTGGCCTACTCTAAAACTGGACTCACGTGGGCAGTATATAGTGATCTCAAAGCCTCCTAATTCAAGTTTCAGAAGGATGTTTTGACTTTCGATAGTATACAGTATGAAGATGAGCTTAATCCATTTACTTGAGCCTCTAGAGTTGCTTGGTGTTATGTTCACTCCCAGGTCTTTCTTCCAGTCATTATAAGGAAGTAGTTTCCCCATCATTGTGTATTAGTCTTTCTGTTCCTTGGCTCCTGATCCCATTTCCCCTCACCTTGCACTTGCTGATGTTGAACTCAAGCAGTCATTTCTTGGGTCAGGCCTGCAGCTTGCTTAAGTCATCTTGAAGAATCCTACAATCCTTATTTGTGTTAACCCTTCTCATTAGTTTTACATCGTCTGCAAATATCAACATATGTTGATGTTGCAGACCATGCAGTCAGCTCCTGCAGTCAACCCTTTTGCATAAATGAGGAATAGTATGGGTTCCAGCTCCTATCCTTGAGGCACTCTGCATGTTACAGCCCACCAGTCGGACTCGTCACTCCTCACTGTCGCTCTCTATTTCCTGTCTGTTAGGAAATTCCTTATCCATGTTAGTGCGTTTCCATTTGCTCTGCCTGTCTGTCGAGTTTGTATATTAACCTCCTATGTGGTACAGGTTTTTTTGCCAGTCTTGAAATGTGCAATCTGCCCAGTCTTCTCTCTTGCATTATTTTCTTTACGTTATCAAAAAATCCATTAGGAGGTTCGTCAGGCATGATTTACCTTCTCTAAAGTCGTGCTGATGTTTGCTTATAAAGCAAATTCTTTCTAGGTTTGCAATTAGTCTTGACCTTATAATTCTGTCAAGCACTTTGCAACAGATGCGTTTGAGTGACACTGGTCTATAGTTAAGTGCCACTTCTCTATCTCCTTTCTTGTAGAGTGGCACCACATTTGCCTTCCTCCAGCATCAAGGCAATTTCCCCTTTGTAAATAACTTATTAAAGATTAGTGCTAGAGGTATGCTGAGGGCCTATGCTGCTTCTTTTAACATCCATGGTATTAATTTATCTGGCCAAATACATACAATAACACCTAATTATTCTGGTTGTATCTTTACTTCCTTCGGTGTTTCCTCAACATTTAGTAATCTCTTGTCAGAGGCTACCTTCTCATCTAGCTCTGGGAGCTTTTCAGGCTCATTAGTGAACTCATTAGAAGCTGGCATTGAGCACATCGCAAATTTCTTTATCATTTACTGTATACTCGCCTCCCGTTTGTTGTAACCTGGTCACTTCGTCATTCACTGTCATTTTCCTTCTTAGAGGTGAGTTTCGGTTGTTTCTTGGCTTTGAAAGCAATTTCATTCTTATTGTTTCTTTCTGCCAATCTTCTAATTTTACCTTATTCATTCCTAACCCTGTTGCATCTTTTCAGGATTTCCTTTGTCCATTGCTCTGTGTAATTCCACACCTCCCTGTTTTTGCTTCCCAGAACTGTTCATTGAACCACAGGATATTATATGCTCTCCAGACAAAATAAAATACCAATTGAAACCTGAGTTTAACTTTATCCATCGTTTCCTGAACTGTCTTCCTTCTTAGTTC
Organism: Procambarus clarkii; assembly: GCF_040958095.1. Lineage (NCBI taxonomy): Eukaryota > Metazoa > Arthropoda > Malacostraca > Decapoda > Cambaridae > Procambarus > Procambarus clarkii. Next base: position 26,236,046 of record NC_091214.1, read on the forward strand.
CTCCTCCCATTGGACACTTTTCAGGTACTCACTTAATTTCATGTAGTCCACTTTTTATAGTCTATTCTCCGTTCCCTGACTCCTTGCCCTATGGGCATTGTTTTAAGTCCAGTTATATAATCAAATACCAGGACACAATGGTCACCTGCTCCTGCTGGTATTTCGTGCTCCAAGTTCTCGTTACCTTCCTCATTCATGATAAAGAACAGGTCCAGTAGGCGTGTTGCATCCCTAGGACATTATGAGACAAATTGCAAATTGATTTTGGCAGTAATTGTGCAGTGCCGTCCCCCCCCCTCACCCCCCACCCCCGTCAACACCGAGGAACAAAAAATGCAAAATTGTGTGACGTGTTGGTTCCTGGGTATATGTTGGCATTGAGTCATGGTTTTGGGGATTAAGTGACATTGCAGGAACGTTTGTTGCATGTTGCAATGTTTCTTGCAACATGTTGTTGAGTTCCATTGGTCTTTGGATGGGTGATGTTGGCGCAATTGAGCTCAAATGTTTAAAAACGTTAGTGTGGCTGAGAGAACCATGACTAAATAGTTTAGGATGTGGTCACCATAGTCTTTTTTCTGTAATTCCCTTCAAAATGCTAGGGATTCCAATTTCGTCGAGGCCAATTCCGTGGCTGGATTCGAAATCCCAAGGGATTCTGAATTTGTCACGAGGATATCACGTGACTGGATGGGGATCATCTAGCTGTGGTTACCCCAGCTGTGCCTGGTATTACACCTATAACTAATGCATATATATGTAGAATGTACCTAACTTACGGGATGTGTGTTACTGTTAGGTTCCTACCTATAGCAAGCAATCAATACTGCAGTGTTTGTAATAGTTATTCAAATGTTAGAGCTGTAAAAAAAAATATTAATGACTATGCAAAGCATCTGTGTTTTTATGCAATAAATTCACTATCAAAACTTCCTGCAAATATAATCGAAATGAGCCACCCTAGTATACTTCCCAAAAAAAAAAGAAGTCCCATACTTTATTCCCCAAGGATAATGAACCCACAATAAAATATATAATTTAAAATTAGCACAAGAATCGTCTTTATATTATGTGATGGGGGGGGGGGGTCGTGTAGTTATAGAATTCAGATTTCATTTTTGCTGAAAATTTATTTGTTAAAATAGTTGGGTGTATGAGCCATCCATCAATCATTCAACAATATAATTTCTGCCATATTGAAATCGGCCCCCAAGCTAAAATATTTTAATTGTGAAAAAAAATTCTTCGCTAGGATCTGGGCAATTGTACGACAAATAGCATTGGCCTGTGTGGGGTAATGGTCTGTTTGTCAAAGAGAGCAAACTGCAATTAAAGGAGTTGGTATTTAAACGATGTAGATAAATATAATTTAATGATTTTATTTTTTCTTCAATTTTTTTTTAATTTTCTTCAATTCTTTTTAATTTTTCTTCTTCAAATTTTTTAAATAATTTTCTTCAATTCGAAAAGCAATGCAGTATTTTATAATTATAAGTGAAATATATAATAATTTTTGAGGCATAAATTATTTTTTTGTTGAAGAATATCACAAAACAATGTTAATCTTTGATTTAAATGTCAAAACATAGTGGATGTTAAACCCTTTTTAGAATTGAAAAGTGGTTCACATCGAAGCCTAGCAATTTTTTGTGGTGTAAAGCCAAAGACCTGTTAGACTTTGCACTTGTCCACCTGTATAATATTAGTGTTTGTTCTTAACACTATAATATTGTCGTGGTACAAAAGTTTGTTAATACATTGGAATATATGTATTGTGACAGTAAAGCGTTGGTGTTTGGCTGTTTCAAAAGCTAGGGGCAGGGCCTCGTCACATTAGAGAAAAAAAAAGAGAAAAGCTGGAACTTTCGTCTGTGGTAAGGTAATGGGAAGACACACAAAACACAAGTAAATTTAACAATGAAATTTTAATTACGTTACAAAAACAAGACATGAATAAAGTTAAGCATAAAATATAACAGACAAGTCAACAAACAAAATAATATGAATAATCACTGGCAAATGAAAAGTTACGTTAAGACAAGAGAGTTCCAGTGATAGCAAAATAAATATGAATGGAGCTGGAATATTGGCCTCGAGCTGCCACCTCCCTTAGTACACGAAAGCCAAGGCTTAGTCTACCAGCAAGAGATGTCAACTGCAAAAAGCACTGAGATATTCTGACAATACTGGGCCACTGCAGCCCAGACATCAACTTGTGGCAGAGGGCGGTGGGTAGGTGCGACGGGACACCAGCCAATCAGCGACAGGCAGACAATGGACAAGCAGTTTGCCGGTTTACGGTTGCGGTAGGTAGCAAGTGTGCTGGATACGTTTTGCTCTCTGGGCAAAACGTTTTGGAGATACTTGCTGTACGTATCTTCTATATTATCTTTTGTTTTTACGTACTTTGTAGGGAAGAGCAGGCTCAATCTCTCTTGAAAGAGATTATCGTCACAGTATATTCCTTCAATCTTCAATCTGAAACATAGTAAGGCATTTTCTATGTTACTGTGAAGGAGGCCCAATAAATATATAAATACTTTGGAGACATGGCTTTAATATGCAATGTTCATTTTCTTCCAGCCTTTAAATGGAACTTCAAAAAATTGTATTTGAAGAAATAGTTAGGAATAGTTACCTTTAATTGTAATGGGTGTACAAATGTTAAGCAAAAAGAAGTGTCAGAATGCTGGGAGTCTGTGTCCATGGCGATATCGCTTCTCAGTGAATTATTACACCGCAGCAAAGCTAAGAGTCTGAGAACATTGAGGGAAAAATGACTTGAAAATGGCTATGCCAATGCAATGCATTCTTGAAGGACTTCATGCTTTTGTAATATTAGAACATGAGGATCTTATTATAATTTAACATGCATTGTTCATTTCTTCCCCACCTTTTGTAGTGAGAGGATTAATTCGTTAGATCCGTTGCCTCTTACTGATATAATCGGCGATGCTACGTATATTTCTGAGACTCTCTCCAATGCTTTTTTGCATCCTCATTCTCAATATTAATACCTTTAATAGTTGTGTACTGGATGAAGTTGTGAGCCCCCTTGAGGGAACCGAAAATTGATGAGAAAAGAAATAACCTAAGCTACTCTAACCTTTAGAGATGTATTTCATTGCCTCAATTAACTTGAGCTTGAACTTGAATAAAAATTCATTGGAAATTTGGGGCTGACATCAGAATCCACTCCAATCCTGCATTCCCTTAATCCCCCCATCTTCGTGGATGAAGTCTCGATCACATAAAAAAATTATTTTCTATTTAATGCACACATCCACTAGGGACTCCCCTAGCCTACAGCCTAGAGAGTAAGGAGTTGGCGCATAGCGACCACATGGCCGCTGTTAAACCTCATAAGCATGAGGTACACCACCACCACATGGCAGTGCGGAGCGAGCGTTTGGGTGGGCTAGCCCCTTTTGTTCGGTAAGCTGTGACTGACTGACTGAGGTAGATGAGGTGTGAGCGAGGGAGTATAATATTTTTGTAAACAAGGGGTGGGACTCTTCACTCCCCATCCATTACATCCTGCTCCTTCAGCCTTCACACAACTACCACATGGCTTACCGTATCACACGTCTCATAACGGACGAGGGTAGACCGCATAGTACATAGATGGAGCACGAGCAAGCATTCGGGCGGGTCACCTCTTTGATGTCTGTCGTATGACTGAGGTAAATAACCACAATACCCTCCACCATAGCCTCCTACTCAAGAGACAGGTGCGGCCGCTCCTGCATGCGCCCTTCTCCCTACACTTAGCACACTCTGTTCACTTGTCACCACACTGGTTTTGTCACATACATGCGTGTGTCTCTGTTTTCAAAACAAATAGTAGTTAAGGGTGGGAATCCATTTTTATATAAATTTTATTCTTTATTAAACACTAAGACATTTACAATGACAAAAAGAATAATAATATTATTTAAAAGTGTACAAACATCGTTCTTTCCCCAAGTAACTTTTAAGAGTAACGAGCCTTGTCGTATACCAGTCTTCAATTTTCTTATAACAAATCAAATCAATGCTAGTGTATGTTTTCACCTCGTAACGTAACGGAACCAACATGCAAACAGCGTTCCGCAACCTCTAAGGGTTCCGGAACCCTCCGCGACCCACAAACACCCCGCGCAACAACGCATGCGCGCCCCCGGGGTCCCCCCAAGAACCCCCCGGGACAACGGACGTGTGCAACACCTATGCTGGCCAGGCCTTGGACTGAGAGGATGTGCGCACCTCCTCTCCCTTTTTGGGTTAAGTCCCTCGTCCCCAGCCTTGTGCTGTGATCGCCGGGGCGGTATCGTGACAATACTACTGTGCTGCTGAGTGTTCCAACACTGTTGCATAAGTCACTAGTATCAAAGGAACCCTAGAGTGAACTAGTGAGTGGCGCTTGATGTGGGAACTGACCTGTGAGATTTATATTTATTTAATTTATATGAATTTATATAGAATTTATATTTACGTTAATTTATATACTTCGATAGCAATTGGTATGATGATAAGTGGACTGTATTTCTGCAATAATCTCACAAATCGATCCTCTACACATTAGGGGAGGTTTATATTAAATTTATATATATGCAGCCAATCAAACTAGAGTATTAACTACACATTAGTGTACATTGAAGAGGTTCCTTATCTTATTGTACAGCAGGCCTTAGTCCACTAGGTATAACCAGGATGTAGACACCAAATTATCCTCTTTCAGGTAGCTTCCGTCACCCAGTAACTGGTACACAAAGCATGCTTCCTCGTCTTGACCTGTCAAAAGGGCGCTAGCTATGACGCCAGAATCCTAATATATGACAGCTATATCAGAGAAAACACTGTACATTGAACCATAAACACCTAGGCTTAATTACCTTTTATTAAGAGGCAGTTCGTATTCTAACCGGCTCGCCCCTATCTAATGACATTAATGGCCATAAATGATGGATAAATGGGTTTCGGCAGAACACTTAACTTGTATTTGTTGACAGCGTGTTGATGATGGTACACCTTTGGTTTCCATAACACTTCATCCAAGTAAAATTAACAGGAGCCGAATTGCTCCAGTGCCTCTGGTCTAAGTACAATAATGGCTGACCACTCCCTCCTCACTGACGCTACTGGCCTACATTGCCCAGATGACAGTAAGTGATAGAAGGGTCACATTTACTCTATTTTAATTCTGATAATTAAGTTAATTTATATGAGATGTTTTTATGATGGTAAAGTCCAAAGACTAATGTATTTAAGAATAATTCCCACCATAATAGGTGGTGAATTTATAATAGTATGTGGTAATGATATCCCGTTTTCTATAGACGGAAATTCCACTACAAGTTACATTTTCTATGGGTTAACTTGTGTATACAACACAGCAATATTATCTGCCTGTATGATATTATTAAATGGTGTCGGATTTTCCGACATAATTCCCCGGGGGGCTGCTCACGGGTCGAAGTCCTCTTTAGAACAGACGAACACCGATACTCCTCCTTCGAATTATTAGATTAATTTGATGTTAGTAGTTAGTACTCACACATTTGTGCGTCTGTTCGTACAGGATGGATGTCCCGTACTAGAGTTGCAGGGGTTAGAAGTCTAATGCAATTTCATTTCCCTGTTAACTCTTGAAAGGCTAAAATTCAAGCCTAATTACATATTATTTAACCCAGAAGACTGAATGTGTTCAAGTACTACAGTCAAGTATGATTCAGGGACTGCAGTGAGATCAGTGACATTAGATATAACTTGAAGTTTGTTCAGGTAACTGGTCACTGATATATAAACACTGAGGCCAATGGAATACATCTTGATTAAATAATAAATGTATCAAATCAGTCAACAGATTTATTGGGGTTTAATTTAGTTAATTGATTCAGAAGATTGAATAGCTCATCATTAAAGTAAAGTATGGTTCTGAGACTGCAGTGGGTTCAGTGACATTGGTCGCAGTGACTTGTAGCTGTTTAGGCTACTGTTCACTGATTTGCCACTGACCTCATAAACTCATCTTCAGCTTTAAATGATGATACTTACATCAACCTCTGTTGGTATAGTCAGCTGTAATCTCCTTAGTATAATGCTACTGGAGAAATATAATCAGCTGACAAATTTAGATTTCTACTAGTATTGTTTATCTGCAGCCATAGGTCTCCTCAGGCTTGATACTGGGCCTGAGAGTAATTTACCTCCTGCAGAATTTGACATGGTTATGCCCTGATATTTAGTAGGGCTACCAATGAATCGATGGCAATAGTCTGTCCCTACAAGGAGACCAAAGTCGGTGAGGTGATCAGACTTAATATTATCTGCCAATTTTATTCCTCTGTTTCTCAGGAATTTGGCTGTTGCTCTCAGACCTTGAACATTTTAGGTCTACGGGTATTTTGTCCACCACAATGGCTTGTACTTGACAGACGTACCTGCCTAAACGTACTGATGGTTGTACCACCTGGTACACTTGAGGTCCTGCATCTGTTACAAACCCTGAGATGTTGAATGTCATCTGGGCTACAGGCTTTAATTGTAGTTCATCTGCCAACCTTTTAGTGACATATGTTCTCTGGGACCCTTGGTCAAACAACCCACGGGTATGGACCTTGGCCCTCTTATTCTGGGTGGTAATTTGGGCAGTAGGCAAAGTCGTATTACCTTTAGACTTTGCCGATTGGACACTCTTTGTTTGTTGCACCTTGCAGTACTGTACTGTGGTGGGAATGCTATCTTCCACCTTGGGGTTTGGAGACGTTGTTTTGGTGTCTCTGCATAATGCTGCATGGTGCTGACCTTTGTTACACCTATTACAGGTGTGTAATTGGGTATCCCAGTCGTTGATGTTATATTTCCTGAGGCACCTTGTGCAATGTTGCATGTCTTTTAGTCGCTCAACACGGGCGTCACTATCAGGAAAATTAGAGCAGTGGTACATTGAATGTTTCTCATTGCAGAACAAACATGTTCCATAGCTTCCAGTACCCTTTGGTGTCACGTTCTTGGGTGACACAGTAACTATAGGCTTTGAGGGTCCCACTGCATATACGCCCACACTGCTACTGTTCCACTTTGGTGTTGAATTATATTGTCTAGATTAATTTGGAGTACCTTTGGTACTCTGTGGTTTATTATTATTGGTTTCTGGGGGTTTACTTGGTGGTTTTAATTTGTTATGTGTTCGTAATTGATGAACTGACTTTAAACCCTCAGATATTTCATTCATGGATAAGATACTTTTATTGAAATGAGCACTTATTTGTCTCAATATGTCCCTAGGTATTTTCTCCTGGACAATTATTTTCCAGACCCACTCAGCCCCGTTTGTATCTGCTGTCAGGCTGAGGGCATTGATCAATGATTCTACCTCCAGCTTGAAGACTTGGAGTGAATCAGCTGAAGCCTACGGTGGGGGTAAATGCAACAGCTCATGAACTAAATGTGATGTTCTTACTTCTGGATCAGCATAATTATCCTTGAGGAGTTTTGCTGCCAGATCATAGCCGTCATTAGTTAATCTCAGATGGGATACTACTGTTTTAGCCTCACCTGATAATTGGCCTTGCAAATAAGAGAATTTACTACTCTTTGGTAAAGATTGTTTTGAATCCACAAGGTCAACGAATTTGTTCCAAAATTCGTCCCAATCTTCCTCATCTTTTCCTGAGAAAGTGGGTAAATTAATTGGAGGGAGTCGAGCTTCTGCTTGACTCGTATTAGATGCAACTGTTGTTGTTGTTGCTGTTGCCTTGTTCTGGGCAATTAATTTGACATAAGGCTGTAACGTGGCCCGAGTGTGATCTTCATAATTCACAAGATCAACCATAATGCCGTCTATTTCTGTTTCTGATAAATTGGTGTTGGCAAGTTCAGCCACATATGTTGCTATTTGGCATTTGATTTGCTCAAATTTACCTGCAGCTGCTTGATAATAGCTTTCCAGGTCAGCATAATCAACTTGAGATTGTTGTGACAAATCTTCACATTTCTTGATCTGTCTTGTTAAGTGGCCTTTACGACCTGCAAGGGTTCTTTTCATTTTCCCTGCATTATCCATACTGGCTAGTTGGTGAAGCCTTGTGGGACTTGTACTTGGGTCGCTCATAATACTGAACAAGCACTGATGGTAGCCTAGGGTAAAATTTCTGCACTCACTAGGCTGTAATCCTACCTCTACTAGAGGTTAGCACTTAAAATTAATACACATTATATATATACAACCATACTCACTAATGATTTGAGTGATAAACCAGGGTCATGGAAGTACCTTTAGGTTAGCTCTTCTATATCACCTTAGGATGGTATAGACACTAATTAATCACTCAAAGGTGTAATGATCATAAGTAAATTATTATATATACACAACTCAACTCGAGTTGATAAAATTTACACCCAAAATAGGGACTGCATTAATGGTGCTAGGTTGTTAAATATAGTACAACTAGACTATTGTAATGGGACTAGGATGAACAATAAATAGTTCAACTAGTCAATGGTAATATCCTACCCTGTTGTGGGTTGGCAATTAGTAAATATTATATTGTGAACACTAGGCAATATATTAAATAATTCTCTATTTTGGATAAATAATATACACAATTACTGATAATAGCCTCTAAATTGCCTCTATAAAACTTCTAATATTATCAAGAAGTATTAAATATTATTTGTGACCTCGCGAAATAAACTCCACAAAATACGTAGATAATCTCTCGCGAAATTTAACACCACGAAATCCGTGAACAATCTCGCGAAGACACAGCCACTAATATGGCTGGCTTCAATATTAGCGCTGTCATTTCACGAAATAACACGCCACCAAATATCTGTGGGTGTCCCTGAAACCGCTGATGAGGCTGAACTGAACTGAGGGGGGCTCCTGAGCTCGCACGAGGCAACGCCGCCGTCTTTGACTGCTGGCTTTGTATAAATCACACTGCACTAGTATATTTAATGAATCCACTGGTTAACTGGTTCATCTGTAATAACCCACCTTGTATCTATCTCGACCGCGCACCCCGCTACTACCACTGAGCTAACTATGCAATCTCCGCTCTTTCTATGGTAATAACAGATGCTATACCGATCATGTAAGATGTTAACACTCACGCCGTCATACGAAGACGTAAACCAGTAAACAGAGGAGGGAGAGAGAGAGAGGGAGAGAGTGAGAGAGAGAGAGAGTGAGAGAGAGAGAGAGAGAGAGAGAGAGAGAGAGAGAGAGAGAGAGAGAGAGAGAGAGAGAGAGAGAGAGAGAGAGAGAGAGAGAGAGAGAGAGAGAGAGAGAGGAAGAGTGAAGCAGAGCGAGAACGAGAGTGAGGGAGGGAGAACGAGAGCGAGTGAGGGCGAGGGAGAGTGAGACACTAGTGAGGGAGAGTGAGACAGAAAGATAGAGATAATCGTAGTCACAGCTATCATATGAGTTACCGAGTGACGCTGCCACCACCCTGAGTTACCGGACAGGGAACCGGAGTGAGAGTCGTAGGTCTTGCAGATGGAATAACCTACCAGGACAAGTGTAGGGGACAATTGAACAGTACAAGGATCCTGGCCTGACACTCGAATAATCCTGACCACTTGGGAACTATAATGTACACAAGAATAAGGCGGGACACACCCAATACTAACACTTCAACACGGAAGACGAACGTGGGGAGGAGTACTGAATAATTAAGAACACTAGGTCACTAGGGCAAAGGGGGACGGTAGGCCCAATATCACTAAGGCAAGGAACCATTAATACACATTTTATAACACTTAATATATGACTTTATTTGAAATAATTAAATAAGACACTCCCTAACTATATTCCCTACTAGAGGCCAAGGGTACTGAATGAGGTGCTTTAGTACAAGAGAGCCGTACTTACTCGTATGTTGTTCCACAGTTTTCCTGGAGATGATGTTCCTTCCCCGATTCCACACACACACCTCCCTACTGGGCTGCACCCACTCTACTGTCTGTCCCATGATCTCCTGCTCCTCAGCTAAACATGAGGGTTTTACATTTGATGTTTAGGGGTTAATCCCTGAAGATTATCGTGACGGCATCAACTCTGACCTCTGCATGATTCGATGACTGTTGACCTGACTGTATGGCTAACTTGTACAGAGGTGTAACTTTTACATTGTCTGCTGCCGCCTGACTGGCGCCCGTGGTTTGTTCATCCTCCACGTGGCTTGTTCATGCTGTTATGATGTTCCTGTACCACTATGTACTGCTCTCTTGTTACATATCCCCGAATGTCCCGGTTTAAGAAAAACCGTGGGCGAGGAACTCGAACATGTCTTTTCTTATCCCAGACCATAAAGGAACTAGCACCTGCCTCGAAAAAAATAGCTACCCTATCTAAATATACACATCTCACAGTCGAGAAATATTTATAAAAAAAACTCTCAACAATAACAGTTACCATGGTAACTCAAAATCCAGGCTGACCATACCTGCATGGCAGCCCATCTATCCTCTCAGACGACAAATCAACATTAATTTGAAAAAAAAACACACATTTTATAATAAACAATTAAATTTATACTGGAACCATCTTTCCGCTGGTTCCCCAGTTCACCAGAGTCTACACAAAAATTTTCATTCATAACTTATTTTTTCTGTAACGGTGAACACCAAGTTTTCTGAACTTAAAAAAAATACATGTATTGTATAAACAAATTAACAAAGTATTTATTCCCGACGAGTCCGTTATCACGATGTTGTTGACTCGCCCCTTGCTGTATTCTTGCTGTAGTTCTGCAACAATGCGTCGTGTTCTTCATCAACGATGTTCTTCAGCTGGCCTCAGTTGTTGTGAGAAGAGATCCACTTCCCTCCTGACTAGAGTCTTCCACTGATCTAGTCCACAATCCGCAGTACATCCGCGCTGCTGGTCCATCCTTCCGGGTCGTCGACGAGGCGATGACGTCGGTGTTGACAGCGATGATTGACTTGCTGTCCGGCCACAGGGGGAACTCTGGCGTGCCTGGGTTCCATCCTCGTGTAAGATGTTGTCGCCTGCTGAACGTCTGCTGGCGATGTTCTGTCTGCCGCATACATGTTGACTTCCTGGGAGTACTGAGACGTTGACACCAGACGAGGTCTTGCTTGACGAGTGAACAGCTCCAGTTCGTTGAGGCGGGATGGGCGTGGCGGCAGAACCCTCGGGTTCCGGCTCCAGCTCTTGGGTTCCATCCACTTACAGGTGTTTCGTCTGCTACGTCGTACTAGGCCTTTACGACTTTCTTCGTTATCCCATCATGCACATGATTGTAGGCCCAAGATGCAAATCGTGCATCCGCGTTGGCGTATCATGCACACTCTAGAGCGAACGTGCTGTTCTTACATAGCCACCAAGTTTCGCATCATGTTGCTCGGCGTATCAGAAACCTCAGGAGTGGGCAAGACCTTGTGTAATCCCGCAACCGTTACCCAATCCACTCCGTTGTTCTTGGCTGTTCATTTCCGGTCACCGGTGTTCTTTATAGCAAGGCAGGTGACCTCATTAATGTCTCGTCTGATATGTTGAATCAGTCTTCCAGATGACAGCTAGTGTTGACAGTTCCATAGCCTCATTAAGTGATGAGGTATCGGACTGTGACCTTGACTTGTAGCCGCCCCAACCATGGCAGGTACCACTTACAAGGGTGAGGGTGAGGGATGGAGGGGGTGATGTAGTGTGATCCCTCCTGTCCCTCGGGAACTAAACCTGGTTCCCGCCAGACAATAGCGGTGACATGCTACTCTGGCCTCAGTTGCAGAGATGGGATATGGCCGACAGTGTGGAAATGTGAGCAGACCTGGGAAAAGAAACATTCATAACTCATCTCTGGTGGAGACCTGGATCTGCCCTGGAGGTTTTAAGAAAGATAACTCCTCCAGGGTAGGTAAAGGTACGTCACTCTTGATTAAGCACCTACAGTACAATTCTTTGCCTCTACCTATAACTCAGATGACAGCTGAATTCAGTTACTGTGCGCTCATGTGCGCGCGAGATCTGGTGACCAGGCCTAACTTGGCTACTAAGTAAGGATGATAGGATGTCATCATCCTCCTCTGATTGAGCATCAGGAATAACCATTCCCTCCACTCTCTCGGGGACTGGAATTACTGAAGGTAATTCCAGTTCTTCCCTTGCTACATAAAGTTTCAATTTATTTATATGGATGGTTCTTTCAACCTGGTCTTCTAATATACCCTTGATTATGAAATTTACTGGGCCTAGTTTCTTAATAACTCTATAAGGGCCTCGCCATCTAGCTGCTAGCTTCCTACTCTGATTGGCGGGCGCTGACTCATTCAAACGCATCACTAGGCTTCCCTCTTTCACTCTTAATGGTTGTACCTGCTTATCATAATAATGGGCATACCGTGTCCTTGCTTTCTTTGATGCTTCAGCTGCTATCCTCCATGCATTCTTCATCTTGGTGAGGATTTCTGAAGGATAATCCTCTCCATAACTAATAGTATGTCTGTTAAGCAGACCTGACGCAAAATTACACGAGTGTCCAGTAAACAGCAAGAATGGTTGAGTATTTATTGACTGATGCACTGCGGTGTTTAGTGCAAACTGAACAAAGTGCAACTGTTCATCCCAAGTGGCCGGGTCATTCTCTGCTAAAATGGCAAGCATATCCTTCACCGTTCTATTAGTTCGTTCCACCATGCCGTTCGTCTGGGGATGGTATGCTGTTGTTAGCGCTGTTGTTGTTTCTAAGAGTTTACATACTTCCTGAAATAAGCTACCAATAAACTCCTGTCCCCTGTCAGATACTAGAACTTTAGGCGGACCGAACACAGTAACAAACCTAGCTAAAAATGCATCTGCCACTGTCTGGGGTTCTTTCCTGGGAAGGGCAACTAGCGTGGTATACCTTGACCAGACCACACACTAGAAGTTGAAGGGACAACGACGTTTCGGTCCGTCCTGGACCATTCTCAAGTCGATTGTGGAATCTTCATGAGAATCTCATGTCGATTCTCAAGTCAAGAAACACCTATTGGAGATGGATGTGAGAAAAGCTGTTGGGCCGGATGGAATCTCACCATGGGTATTGAAAGAGTGTGCAGGAGCACTTTGCTTGCCACTCTCCATAGTGTATAGTAGGTCACTGGAAACGGGAGACCTACCAGAAGTATGGAAGACTGCTAACGAAGTACCAATATTTAAAAAGGGTGACAGACAAGAGGCACTGAACTACAGGCCAGTGTCCTTAACTTTGTATACCATGCAAGGTGATGGAGAAGATTGTGAGAAAAAACCTAGTAACTCATCTGGAGAGAAGAGACTTCGTGACAACCCATCAACATGGGTTCAGGGAGGGTAAATCTTGCCTTACAGGCTTGATAGAATTCTATGATCAGGTGACAAAGATTAAGCAAGAAAGAGAAGGATGGGCGGACTGCATTTTTTTGGACTGTCGGAAAGCCTTTGACACAGTACCCCATAAAAGGTTGATGCATAAGCTGGAGAAACAGGCAGGAGTAACTGGTAGGGCGCTCCAGTGGATAAGGGAGTACCTAAGCAATAGGAAGCAGAGAGTTATAGTGAGGGGTGAGACCTCAGAATGGCGTGAAGTCACCAGTGGAGTCCCACAGGGCTCTGTGCTTGGACTTATCCTGTTTCTGATATACGTAAATGATCTCCCAGAGGGTATAGACTCATTCCTCTCAATGTTTGCTGACGACGCCAAAATTATGAGAAGGATTAAGACAGAGGAGGACAGCTTGAGGCTTCAAGAAGACCTGGACAAGCTGCAGGAATGGTCGAACAAATGGATGTTAGAGTTTAACCGAAGCAAATGTAATGTAATGAAGATAGGGGTAGGAAGCAGGAGACCAGATACAAGTTATCACTTGGGAGATGAAATGCTTCAAGAGTCAGAGAGAGAGAAAGACCTGGGGGTTGATATCACGCCAGACCTGTCCCCTGAAGCTCATATCAAGAGGATAACATCAGCAGCATATGCCAGGTTGGCTAACATAAGAACGGCCTTTAGAAACTTGTGTAAGGAATCTTTCAGAACATTATATACCACATATGTCAGACCAATCCTGGAGTAAGTGGCTCCAGCATGGAGTCCATATCTAGTCAAGCATAAGACTAAACTGGAAAAGGTTCAAAGGTTTGCCACCAGACAATCAAATTCATGATTCTCCCATGAACGTTTCTTGACCTCATCTCTTGTAATTTCGAACCTTTCCAAGGTCACCTGGTTTCCTGCCACCTCTCCTAGCGCCGTGACTTCTCCCTGTTCTATTGTAAATACCTCCTGGAACCTTTTGTTGAGTTCTTCACACACCTCTTTGTCATTCTCTGTGTACCTGTCCTCGCCCACCCTAAGTTTCATTACCTGTTCCTTCACTGTTGTCTTCCTCCTGATGTGTCTGTGTAGTAGCTTTGGTTCGGTCATGGCTTTATTAGCTATATCATTTTCATACCTTTTCTCAGCTGCTCTTCTCACACTAACATACTCGTTCCTGGTTCTCTGGTATCTCTCTCTACTTTCTGGTGTTCTGTTATTACGGAAGTCCCTCCATGCCCTTTTGTTCAGCTCCTTTGTTTTCATACATTCCCTATTAAACCACGGATTCTTCCTTTGCTTCTCTGTTTTTTCAATGGTGGGCTGGGACAAACCTGCTTACAGCCTCCTGACATTTTTGGGTGACATAGTCCATCATGTCTTGTACGGAGTTGGTTCTGAGTTCTGTGTCCCAATGTATATCCCATAGGAATTTATTCATCTCCTCATAGTTTCCCTTTCCGTACGCAAGCCCTCTGTTTCCCAGTTCTTTTTTGGGGTGATAATTCCTAGCTCAACCAGGTACTCAAAGCTAAATACACTATGATCACTCATTCCCAAGGGGGCTTCCAACTTAACTTCCCTTATATCCGACTCATTTAGGGTAAATACCAGATCAAGCAAGGCTGGTTCATCCCCTCCTCTCTTTCTTGTCGGTCCCTTGACGTGTTGACTTAGAAAGTTTCTTGTTGCCACATCCAGCAGCTTAGCTCTCCATGTGTCTGGGCCTCCATGTGGGTCTCTGTTCCCACAATCTATCTTTCCATGGTTGAAGACTCCCATGATTAGTAGCCTGGATCCGTTCCTGCTAGCCACAAAAGCTGCTCTCTCTATTATATTGATGGTGGCCAAGTTGTTTCTATCATATTCCTGTCTGGGTCTTCTGACATTCAGTGGGGGGTTATATATGACTACTACTATAATTTTCTGTCCTCCAGTTGCTATGGTACCTGATATGTAGTCACTGAAACCTTCACAGTTCTGAATTACCATCTCTTCGAAACTCCTACCTTCTCTTAGTAGCAAAGCTACACCACCTCCTCCTCTCCCTTCTCTCTCTTTCCTCACTACATAGTAGCCCTGTGGAAACACTGCGTTTGTCATGGTGTTTGTTAGCTTTGTTTCTGTGAGTGCTATTATGTCTGGGTTTTCTTCTAGTGCCCATTCTCCGAGTTCACTTGTTTTATTTGTAATTCCATCTATGTTAGTGTACATTGCCTTGAAGCTCACTTTCTTCAGTTCATTTTCTTGTCCCTTTCTTGGCGAGCATTCTGCTGGTGTGGGAAGCTTTTCAGTGGGTGAGATGATCTGTGAGGTGGTTTGCAGGGTTTCAGGTGAGTTTAGGGTGAGGAGTGGGGGTTTCATGGAAGGGGGGACAGGTAGGGTGTGGGTTAAGGAGATAGGGGGGACATGGAGGATACGGGGTGAGGGGGGAGGAGGGATAGGGAGGGTATGGGATGAAGGGGGAGGGAGGACAGGGAGGGAAAGGTGGGAGGGGAGACATGATGGGAATGGGGAAGGGATGATAGGGTAAGAATGGGGTGGGGGGGAGGGAGGGTTGGGTGGGGGCAGGTAGGGTGAGGGGAAGGGAGGGTTTCTATGCTGAGGGGGGTGGTGGGGTTGCCCTCCCCTCTGGTGTTGCTGGGATGCTGGTTTTGGGTTCGCCTCTTGTCTCTAGGACTGTTGTGTTGGGGGCTGTGATATCCTGGTTTGCTTCTCCCTCCCTGCGCTTCCTCCTTGCCTCTGCTGCCCTGGCTCTCTCCTCCTTTGTCCTGTCCCTCTGCAGGAATACTTTCTTGTATCCCTCCACATGCTGCAGTCGACTCTTCCTTTCGAGTATATCCTCCTTCGTGGTTTCGTTTGTAAACACCACCTTTACAAGTCGGTATCTGTCCTTGTTGTACCAGCCCAACCTGAAAACCTCAATGTTTCGTTCAGCCCCTTCCATCTGTAACCCCTTCAGTAGCCCCTGTACTGCCTCTCTATCCTTGCTATTCCATTCTTGCCTGTTGGATCCTTCCTGTTCTTTGATGCCTACAACTACCACTGATCTTTTTCTCTCCAGCAGCTGAGTGGTGCACCTTGCTGCTTCTTGTGAGGTGGCTGCTTGCATCGCTACCTCCCTCACTGTGTCCATTGCTTCTGAGCTCTTTTTCAGTATGTCTGCAAATGTTTCAGGTACAGAGGCATTTCCTTCCAATGTAACATTCCCACCTTCCCTTTGGATGATAATCTGATGCTCGGTCTCTTTTTTTTTTCTGTGAGGTATTTGATCTCCTCCCTAGCTGATGTCAGCTCACTTTGCAGGTTGTTAATTGTAATCCTCATTTCCTGCATCTCCTTCCTGAATTCCTCCAGAACTTGGGTTAACATGTCCCTCGTTTGATCAATTTGGCTGTTCCCTGTGTTCCTGTTGCGTCCACGTGCCATTTTGCCCTTGTCAAGAGAGAGAGAGCAAGAGAGAGAGCAAGAATAGTCCTAGTGTGAGTGGGTGTGGTGGGGGGGGGGGGGGGAGTGTTTTGGGAGAGTGGGAGTAGCGGTGGGGGGGGGGGGGGGGAGTGTGTTGGGAGAGTGAGCTGGGGGTTAAGAGGTGGGTGAGGTGTAGTCTTCAGATTACGGTGGGTGGGGGGGGGGGGATTAGCGGCTTATCTGGGTTCCCAGTGAGCTCACAGTTGCTGTCCCTGTTACCTGTCTACCACGATTGTATTATTACGATTGTATTATTGAATGGAATGCAATAGTGTCTATGATATGATATTATATAAACCTTGTACACTACTGGAGACTTATGAGAGACACTTACCAGCCAGCCCTTCACAAGCACTCTAGGTGAATACATGGCGTGACGTCGGTAATCCTGTGAGGTCTTCAGGTCTCCACTTGGTTCCCAGCTGATGCGACTGATGTTGCCTCAAGAAGTCGATCTTCACTAGCTATCTTCTCTAAATTCACTAAGATAATTCACCACGAGATGTGATCAATGTGTTGCATTACAATGCCACTGTTCAATTTACACTGTCCCGATTTTCACTGCACAGTACACCCGCTCCCTTGAACCCTATTGTTCCCTCGGTTACCGTGGACCGCTGACCCTACACGTCTCCTCACGATCAAAGCTGAACCAAGACTGAACAAGACTGTGTGTGTGTGTGTGTGTGTGTGTACTCACCTAGCTGTACTCACCTAGTTGTGTCTGCAGGATCGAGCATTGACTCTTGGATCCCGCCTTTCGAGCATCGGTTGTTTACAGCAATGACTCCTGTCCCATTTCCCTATCATACCTGGTTTTAAAATTATGAATAGTATTTGCTTCCACAACCTGTTCCTGAAGTGCATTCCCTTTTCCCACTACTCTCACGCTAAAAGAAAACTTCCTAACATCTCTGTGACTCATCTGAGTTTCAAGCTTCCATCCATGTCCCCTCGTTCTGTTACTATTCCGTGTGAACATTTCGTCTATGTCCACTCTGTCAATCCCTCTGAGTATCTTATACATTCCTATCATGTCCCCCCTCTCCCTTCTTCTTTCTAGTGTCGTAAGGCACAGTTCCCTCAGGCGATCCTCATACCCCATCCCTCGTAGCTCTGGGACGAGTCTCGTTGCAAACCTCTGAACCTTTTCCAGTTTCATTATATGCTTCTTCAGATGGGGACTCCATGATGAGGCGGCATACTCTAAGACTGGCCTTACGTAGGCAGTGTAAAGCACCCTAAATGCCTCCTTACTTAGGTTTCTGAATGATGTTCTAACTTTTGCAGGTGTTGAGTACGCTGCTGTCGTTATCCTATTTATATGTGCCTCAGGAGATAGATTAGGTGTTACGTCCACCCCCAGGTCACTTTCACGCGTCGTTACAGGTAGGCTGTTCCCCTTCATTGTGTACTGTCCCTTTGGTCTCCTATCTCCTAGTCCCATTTCCATAACTTTACATTTGCTCGTGTTGAATTCCAGTAGCCATTTCTCTGACCATCTCTGCAACCTGTTCAGGTCCTCTTGGAGGATCCTGCAATCCTCATCTGTCACAACTCTTCTCATCAACTTTGCGTCATCCGCAAACATAGACATGTAGGACTCTACGCCTGTAAACATGTCGTTAACATATACAAGAAATAGAATTGGTCCCAGCACCGATCCTTGTGGTACTCCACTTGTTACTGTTCGCCAGTCCGACTTCTCGACCCTT
Organism: Procambarus clarkii; assembly: GCF_040958095.1. Classification (NCBI taxonomy): domain Eukaryota; kingdom Metazoa; phylum Arthropoda; class Malacostraca; order Decapoda; family Cambaridae; genus Procambarus; species Procambarus clarkii. The sequence goes on from NC_091214.1 coordinate 26,254,512, forward strand.
ACCGTAACTCTTTGTGTGTGTGTGTGAGTGTGTGTGTACTCACCTAGTTGTACTCACCTAGTTGTGCTTGCGGGGGTTGAGCTCTGGCTCTTTGGTCCCGCCTCTCAACCGTCAATCAACAGGTGTATAGGTTCCTGAGCCAATTGGGCTCTATCATATCTACACTTGAAACTGTGTATGGAGTCAGCCTAAACCACATCACTTCCTAATGCATTCCATTTGTCAACCACTCTGACACTAAAAAAGTTCTTTCTAATATCTCTGTGGCTCATTTGGGCACTCAGTTTCACCCTGTTTCCCCTAGTGCATGTGCCCTTTGTGTTAAATAGACTGTCTTTATCAACCCTGTCGATTCCCTTGAGAATCTTGAATGTGGTGATCATGTCCCCCCCTAACTCTTCTGTCTTCCAACGAAGTGAGGTTTAATTCCCGTAGTCTCTCCTCGTAGCTCATGCCTCTACGCTCAGGTACTAGTCTGGTGGCAAACCTTTGAACCTTTTCCAGTTTAGTCTTATGCTTGACTAGATATGGACTCCATGCTGGAGCCGCATACTCCAGCATTGGTCTGACATATGTGGTGTATAATGTTCTGAAAAATTCCTTACACAAGTTTCTAAAGGCCGTTCTTATGTTAGCCAACCTGCCATATACTGCTGATGTTATCCTCTTGATATGAGCTTCAGGGGACAGGTCTGGCGTGATATCAACCCCCAGGTCTTTCTCTCTCTCTGACTCTTGAAGTATTTCATCTCCCAAATGATACCTTGTGTCTGGTCTCGTGCTTCCTACCCCTATCTTCATTACATTACATTTGCTTGGGTTAAACTCTAACAGCCATTTGTTAGACCATTCCTGCAGCTTGTCCAGGTCTTCTTGAAGCCTCAAGCTGTCCTCCTCTGTCTTAATCCTTCTCATAATTTTGGCGTCGTCAGCAAACATTGAGAGGAATGAGTCTATACCCTCTGGGAGATCATTTACGTATATCAGAAACAGGATAAGTCCAAGCACAGAGCCCTGTGGGACTCCACTGGTGACTTCACGCCATTCTGAGGTCTCACCCCTCACTGTAACTCTCTGCTTCCTATTGCTTAGGTACTCCCTTATCCACTGGAGCGCCTTTCCAGTTACTCCTGCTTGTTTCTCCAGCTTATGCATCAACCTTTTATGGAGTACTGTGTCAAAGGCTTTCCGACAGTCCAAAATAATGCAGTCCGCCCATTCTTCTCTTTCTTGCTTAATCTTTGTCACCTGATCGTAGAATTCTATCAAGCCTGTAAGGCAAGATTTACCTTCCCTGAACCCATGTTGATGGGTTGTCACGAAGTCTCTTCTCTCCAGATGTGTTACTAGATTTTTTCTCACAATCTTCTCCATCACCTTGCATGGTATACAAGTTAAGGACACTGGCCTGTAATTCAGTGCCTCTTGTCTGTCACCCTTTTTGTATATTGGTACTACGTTAGCAGTCTTCCATATTTCTGGTAGGTCTCCCGTTTCCAGTGACCTACTATACACTATGGAGAGTGGCAAGCAAAGTGCTCCTGCACACTCTTTCAATACCCATGGTGAGATTCCGTCAGGCCCAACGGTTTTTCTCTCATCCAGCTCCAATAGGTGCTTCTTGACCTCATCTCTTGTAATTTCGAACCTTTCCAAGGTTACGTGGTTTGCTGCCACCTCTCCTAGCGCCGTGACTTCTCCCTGTTCTATTGTAAATACCTCCTGGAACCTTTTGTTGAGTTGTTCACACACCTCCTTGTCATTTTCTGTGTACCTGTCCTCGCCCACTCTAAGTTTCATCACCTGTTCCCTCACTGTTGTCTTCCTCCTGATGTGACTGTGTAGTTGCTTTGGTTCGGTCTTGGCTTTATTAGCTATATCATTTTCATACCTTTTCTCAGCTGCTCTTCTCACACTAACATACTCGTTCCTGGTTCTCTGGTATCTCTCTCTACTTTCTGGTGTTCTGTTATTATGGAAGTTCCTCCATGCCCTTTTGTTCAGCTCCTTTGCTTTCATACATTCCCTATTAAACCACGGATTCTTCTTTTGCTTCTCTGTTTTTTCCTGTCGGGCTGGGACAAACCTGCTTACAGCCTCCTGACATTTTTGGGTGACATAGTCCATCATGTCTTGTACGGACTTGGTTCTGAGTTCTGTGTCCCAATGTATATCCCATAGGAATTTAATCATCTCCTCATAGTTTCCCTTTTGGTACGCCAGCCCTTTGTTTCCCAGTTGTTTTTTTGGAGGTGATAATTCCTAGCTCAACCAGGTACTCAAAGCTCAATACACTATGATCACTCATTCCCAAGGAGGCTTCCAACTTAACTTCCCTTATATCCGACTCATTTAGGGTAAATATACGATCAAGCAAGGCTGGTTCATCCCCTCCTCTCATTCTTGTCGGTCCCTTGACGTGATGACTTAGAAAGTTTTGTTGCTACGTCAAGCAGTTTAGCTCTCCATGTGTCTGGGCCTCCATGTGGGTCTCTGTTACCCCAATCTATCTTACCATGGTTGAAGCCTTCCATGATTAGTAGTCTGGATCCGTTCCTGCTAGCCACAGAAGCTGCTCTCTCTCTATTACATTGATGGTGGCCAAGTTGTTTCTATCATATTCCTGTTTAGGTCTTCTGTCATTCGGTGGGGGGTTATATATGACTACTACTATAATTTTCTGTCTTCCAGTTGCTATGGTGCCTGATAAGTAGTCACTGAAACCTTCACAGTTCTGAATTACCATCTCTTCGAAACTCCAACCTTCTCTTAGTATCAAAGCTACATTACCTCCTCCTCTCCCTTCTCTCTCTTTCCTCACTACATAGTAGCCCTGTGGAAACACTGCATTGTGTTATAGTTTTTGTTAGCTTTGTTTCTATGAGTGCTATTATGTCTGGGTTTTCTTCTAGTGCCCATTCTCCGAGTTCACTTGTTTTATTTGTAATCCCATCTATGTTAGTGTACATTGCCTTGAAGCTCACTTTCTTCTGTTCATTTTCTTGTCCCTTTCTTGGCGAGCATTCTGCTGGTGTGGGAAGCTGTTCCATGGGTGAGAAGATCTGTGAGGTGGTTTGCAGGGTCTCAGAGGATTTTGGGGTGGGGGGTGGGGGGTTTAAGGGAAGGGGGGACAGGTAGGGTGTGAGTTAAGGAGATAGGGGGAAATGGAGGATATGGGGTGAGGGGGGAGGAGGGTATGGGATGAAGGGGGAAGGGAGACAGGGGGGGAAAAGGTGGGAGGGGGACATGATGGGAATGAGGAAGGGGTGACAGGTTCAGAATGGGGTGGGGGGGGGGAGGAGGGAAGGTTGGGTGTGGGCAGGTAGGGTGAGGGGAAGGAAGGGTTTCTATGCAGAGGGGAGGGGTGGTGGTGTTGCCCTCCCCTCTGGTGTTGCTGGGATGCTGGTTTTGGGTTCCCCTCTTGTCTCTAGGACTGTTGTGTTGGGGGCTGTGATTTCCTGGTTTGCTCCGCTCTCTCTGCACTTCCACCTTGCCTCTGCTGCCCTGGCTCTCTCCTCCTTCGTCCTGTCCCTCTGCAGGAATACTTTTTTGTAGCCCTCCACATGCTGCAGACGACTCTTCCTTTCGAGAATATCCTCCTTCGGTGTTTCGTTTGTAAACACCACCTTTACAAGTCGGTTTCAGTCCTTGTTGTACCAGCCCAACCTGACAACCTTCTCAATGTTTTGTTCAGCCCCTTCCATCTGTAACCCCTTCAGTAGCCCATGTACTGCCTCTCTATCCTTGCTATCCCATTCTTGCCTGTTGGATCCTTCCTGTTCTTTGATGCCTATAACTACCACTGATCATTTTCTCTCCAGCAGCTGTGTGGTGCACCTTGCTGCTTCCTGTGAGGTAGTTGCTTGCATGGCTACCTCCCTCACTTTGGCCATTGCTTCTGAGCTCTTGTGTGTGTGTACTCACCTAGTTGTACTCACCTAGTTGTGCTTGCAGGGGTTGAACTCTGGCTCTTTGGTCCCGCCTCTCAACCGTCAATCAACAGGTGTACAGGTTCCTGAGCCTATTGGGCTCTATCATATCTACACTTGAAACTGTGTATGGAGTCAGCCTCCACCACATTACTTCCTAATGCATTCCATTTGTCAACCACTCTGACACTAAAAAAGTTCTTTCTAATATCTCCGTGGCTCTTTTGGGCACTCAGTTTCCACCTGTGTCCCCTAGTGCATGTGCCCCTTGTGTTAAATAGCCTGTCATTATCAACCCTGTCGATTCCCTTGAGAATCTTGAATGTGGTGATCATGTCCCCTCTAACTCTTCTGTCTTTCAACGAAGTGAGGTTCAATTCCCGTAGTCTCTCCTCGTAGCTCATACCTCTCAGCTCGGGTACTAGTCTGGTGGCAAACCTTTGAATCTTTTCCAGTTTAGTCTTATGCTTGACTAGATATGGACTCCATGCTGGAGCCGCATACTCCAGGATTGGTTTGACATATGTGGTATATAATGTTCTGAAAGATTCCTTACACAAGTTTCTAAAGCCATTCTTATGTTAGACAACCTGGCATATGCTGCTGATGTTATCCTCTTGATATGAGCTTCAGGGGACAGGTCTGGCGTGATATCAACCTCCAGGTCTTTCTCTCTCTCTCTGACTCTTGAAGTATTTCATCTCCCAAGTGATAACTTGAATCTGGTCTCCTGCTTCCTACCCCTATCTTCATAACATTACATTTGCTTGGGTTAAACTCTAACAGCCATTTGTTTGACCATTCCTGCAGCTTGTCCAGGTCTTATTGAAGCCTCAAGCTGTCCTCCTCTGTCTTAATCCTTCTCATAATTTTGGCGTCGTCAGCAAACATTGAGAGGAATGAGTCTATACCCTCTGGGAGATCATTTACATATATCAGAAACAGGATAGGTCCAAGCACAGAGCCCTGTGGGACTCTACTTGTGACTTCACGCCATTCTGAGGTCTCACCCCTCACTCTAACTCTCTGCATCCTATTGCTTAGGTACTCCCTTATCCACTGGAGCGCCCTACCAGTTACTCCTGCTTGTTTCTCCAGCTTATGCATCAACCTTTCATGGGGTACTGTGTCAAAGGCTTTCCGGCAGTCCAAAAAAATGCAGTCCGCCCATTCTTCTCTTTCTTGCTTAATCTTTGTCACCTGATCGTAGAATTCTATCAAGCCTGTAAGGCAAGATTTACCCTCCCTGAACCCATGTTGATGGGTTGTAACTGTGGGGAGATGGTTCACCAGCTCACTTACAATAGTGCTCTTATGCCTGTGGGAGCCAGTACACTTGTTAAGTGCACTTGTTAAGTGGGCGGACTTAAGTTTGGTAACCAGCAACCGAAACATCTAGTGTTTGGGCTCATGTGAGAGCCCCAGTCATCAGCAGTCCATAAATGTTACCCTGGCCGGGGTGGCATGTCTGTGGACAGTGCTAGAGCTGATAGCATCATCTCATTGTATGGCTTTGAGGCCAGACTCAGCTGTGCGCGGGAAACAGCTAAGCCGCTGGTGTGGGTTACCTGGTTGATACCTGGTTGATGGGGTTCTAGGAGTTCTTCTACTCCCCAAGCCCGGCCCGAGGCCAGGCTCGACTTGTGAGAGTTTGGTCCACCAGGCTGTTGCTTGGAGCGGCGCGCAGGCCCACATACCCACCACAGCCCGGTTGGTCCGGCACTCCTTGGAGGAATAAATCTAGTTTCCTCTTGAAAATGTCCACGGTTGTTCCGGCAATATTTCTTATGCTTGCTGGGAGGACGTTGAACAACCGCGGACCTCTGATGTTTATACAGTGTTCTCTGATTGTGCCTATGGCACCTCTGCTCTTCATTGGTTCTATTCTACATTTTCTTCCATGTCGTTCACTCCAGTACGTTGTTATTTTACTGTGTAGATTTGGTACTTGGCCCTCCAGTATCTTCCAGGTGTATATTATTTGATATCTCTCTCGTCTTCTTTCTAGTGAGTACATTTGGAGGGCTTTGAGACGATCCCAATAATTTAGGTGCTTTATTGCATCTATGCGTGCCGTATATGTTCTCTGTATTCCCTCTATTTCAGCAATCTCTCCTGCTCTGAAGGGGGAAGTGAGTACTGAGCAGTACTCAAGACGGGACAACACAAGTGACTTGAAGAGTACAACCATTGTGATGGGATCCCTGGATTTGAAAGTTCTCGTAATCCATCCTATCATTTTTCTGGCTGTCGCAATATTTGCTTGGTTATGCTCCTTAAACGTTAGGTCGTCAGACATTATTATTCCCAAATCCTTTACATGCTGTTTTCCTACTATGGGTACATTTGATTGTGTTTTGTACTCTGTATTATGTTTAAGGTCCTCATTTTTACCGTACCTGAGTACCTGGAATTTATCACTGTTAAACATCATGTTATTTTCTGATGCCCAGTCGAAAACTTTGTTAATATCAGCTTGAAGTTTTTCTATGTCCTCAGCCGAGGTAATTTTCATACTGATTTTTTTGTCATCTGCAAAGGATGATACGAAGCTGTGACTTGTATTTTTGTCTATATCTGATATGAGAATAAGGAAAAGCAGCGGTGCAAGGACTGTACCCTGAGGTAGAGTGACATGTGGGGCCCCACGCTCGCCGGCCACTTGAGGGGTTGTCATGGAAACCAGCCGCCATCTTAGTAAACATCTTGAGCCGGCTCACCAGCTCACTTACAATAGTGCTCTTATGCCTGTGGGAGCCAGTACACTTGTTAAGTGCACTTGTTAAGTGGGCGGACTTAAGTTTGGTAACCAGCAACCGAAACATCTAGTGTTTGGGCTCATGTAAGAGCCCCAGTCATCAGCAGTCCATAAATGTTACCCTGGCCGGGGTGGCATGTCTGTGGACAGTGCTAGAGCTGATAGCATCATCTCATTGTATGGCTTTGAGGCCAGACTCAGCTTTGAGCGGGAAACAGCTAGGCCGCTGGCGTGGGTGACATGTGGGGCCCCACGCTCGCCGGCCACTTGAGGGGTTGTCATGGAAACCAGCCGCCATCTTAGTAACCATCTTGAGCCGCCATGTTGGTCGGCCATCTTGGAGCTGCCCTAGGGACTATGCTACACCGTCGCTGATTGGATGAGAGGGGTAGGCCGCTGTATGCCTTCCTCTCATTGGTTATTCCGAGAAGGACGCGGGAAGTAGCCGGTGTAGCCTCATTCTGAACACAGCCGCCACCTTGTCAGGACGCTTCCTGTACTCAATTCGGCCAAATTGAGGTATAGGGCGTCGTGGTGGCTGGACTACCCAACTGCTGATGCTTCCTGCTTCACCTAAGACAACGGTCGTCACAGAATCCGGCCGAAGTCGTCGTTTGGAGGGGTTTAAGACTTTTTATTCAGGGGGTAGAGGTACAGTGATCTGGGATCGTGGGGGAATGTGCATACGAGCAGCAACAGACTCGTAGATCCCATACCAGTGAAGATTAGACTTGCTAGTGCTCTGTAGCAGTCGATGGGAACGGGGAAATTCGTGTCAGTGTTAAGGCAATTTCCCATGTTGGTGTGAGACGCTATCGTTGTGCGCATCACCTGGGTATGAACGCTTCACTTCACCGGGGAGTCGAGGGTGCGAACTCAGCCGTGTTGAGTGGGAGGGGTTCGAGTGTGCGCCAATCTTTTCGAATAAATACCGCCGCCTACGCTACTTGGAACGAGCCAGCCACCTATAGCGGGGTGCCTGATGTATGGGAAGGTGTGTAGCCGGCAGTGTGAATGAGTAAGTACCTGTGTGTATTTCTGGTGATTAGTAGTCTCTAAAGCTTGAATTCGAGGTCAAGTGTTCCGTCACATTGTCACGCAGCACCTGTTCAGGTGGAGTGAATTGTGGGCGAGGAGATTAATCACCTGTGTTGTCATCTTGTCAGTCCAGAGGGACTTAAGTCTGGTGTGCACAGACGTACAGTGTGTGTGTGTGTGTGGGTACACACGGGAACAGAATATACATAGATTAGCCAAGGACTGAGAGGATGTCCATGTAATAAATTCTTTTATTTCATTGTGGTAATCATTTTTGATCGTCTGAGGGACGGAGTGATATCATTTCCATGTGTGGTCTTGCAGGTGTGGAATTCCAACACTGAGCGCTCAGGTATGTGTAACGCCAGTGATTCCTGGCAATGATTATTGTGGAGTGTGCCACAGTGTGGCTTAAATTTCTTGTATTGTTCCCAGGGCCGTGACAAGTGTGATTTATATAAATATATATTGTGGTTGCAGTATTAATTAACGTAATTTTGGTGAGTGACGAGGCCGTCTAGAGAGACCGCCCCCGCTCTGTCGAGTAACGTAACTCTCGAGTGTTTATCGACATGCGTGATCGATAAATCACTCACCCATGTGATTTAAGGAGTGTGAGATTCTCCTTAGTGTTCCCAATAACGTTTGATAGCTGTAGGCTACATGTGTCAGCAGTAATTATATATATATATATAATCGTAGTGTCACGGTGCCCAGTGTTATTGTGTTATTTACTGTGTGGTGATTGCAATATATTGACCTATGTTCTAGGGGTCATTTGCAGCAGTAAGTAAGTAAGTGTGTGCAGCATCCTAATATTTGGAAATTAGAGTACTTGTCGTGTGTGTTATTGCAAAAGGGGTTGTTATTTGATAGTGATTGTTGCTAGTGTTGAGCAATCACCGTATGTGATTGCAGTTCAGTAAAACCATTGTGGGGCAGTGTTCTAGAGGGTTCATGTCCTGTAGGTTATTTTACTAGGTACTGCAGTATTGTCATTGCAACCGGATTGTAACGTAAATCACTGTGATTTGTTAGTGTGATTTGTCATTGTCGTGGGGGAACTCGGCTGTAGACGAGTACTTGGGTACAAATATATTCTCCTGGTTATCTGGTAGGACATCGAAGTCCAGTATTCAGTGAGGTGATTGCGAGGCAATTAATATAACGTAACCAAGGGAACGCCCATTGCTTTAAGAGAATTTGTTCTTTGACAATTTGAGTAACGTAGAATGCGTTTGGGGTAATATACTTTCCTGCAAGCAGCTACGGTAGTCTCGAGGAGCCTAGCCATCAGCCAGATAAGAATTAGAGTATTGTCTGTCGTAATTAACGGTCAGTGGGCCGGGTAATTGACGTGTTTCGGGAAGTCAAAGTAATTAACCTCGATCCTAGTTTGATCGACTCACACGAAGGCTACATTGTTCCATTAACGTAACGTCGTTATCTGCCCGGAAGTACCGGCACTTGATTGACTCGTGGGAGGAGTAGCGTCATTTTAGAATAACGTAAACGTGGTTCTAATTACTGTTATTAGTCGCCTGAATTGGTCTGAGTATGGAAGGCTTAGACGGAATTCATACCTTAATGTAAATTGCTGAGCCAGTGTGAAAGGTTGCGTATTTTAATTGTTTAATTATTGATCTTGAGGATAGTAATTAATTACTCTAAAGGTAATCACGAGTGATTACCGTTTTCTTAGCACTTTGGACATTGTAAATCAGAGTTTACCATCGCTGAGTGATTAGTAACCGATTAACGTAAATTAACGTACTAGTAAAGAAATTAATCAGCTGTCTGGAAGTACAGGGATTAATGGGATTTTCTCACTGAATGCTCGACGGGTAGAGTGTTGTTTGATTTCCGCGTTACTTGTGACAGTTGTAAGAGTTGTTAATTTAACGTAAATGTTACCTTGTTATTAACGTAAATGTTACCTTGTTATTAACGTAAATGTTATTGTGTTATTAACGTAAATCAATTGTTATTGATTGTTGATCGTCCGTGGGACGGAGTGTTAACGTAAGGATTAATTTGAGGAAGGGTGCTGGAGTTGCCAGTGAACCCATTAGTTATTGTTGTCATTGGAAGACTACTGATTTGATTGCATTGCAACCGCTGTTGCAGGTGTAGACTGCACTGAGGCGTAGAACAGTTAGGAGGTTACTGGAGACGTGTTTCAGAACCTACTGTGTCATTTGTTGTAATTGTGATTATAGATCTGTTAGTTCTTGCTTGCTTGTTGATTCCTCTGTGGTCACGCTTATGTTCGAGTTAGTTCATTATGCAGTCCGAGGGGCTGGTGTCTAGCTGTCATTGATAGTGTCACAGGAAGGATTTCGAGTAACGTCATTGACATTTCTTTTGTTTTGTTGTAGTAGTTAGTACTTTATTGAATAAACTAAGTTGTTATGGTTAACACTGTCTTTTCGTTACACCCCCACACATTGTTATTGTTATGCAAATGTTCTTCACACTCGACTAATAAAATTGAGACTAATTTTCTGAGCTTTGGATCAAATATACGGCACCACACAACAATAAATTATTGTTGTGAGAGCCCGTGACCTACTCGTTAGATTCGCTTCGGCGATTGGCGAAGGTCAGCGGCCTAGTGGGGGGGATTTCAATTTTCATTGGGGTCAGGCGACCTCGTTGAATATCACGACAGGAATAAAGGTTAAAGAATAAAGAAAGTTCTTAGAAATTTTCCGAGCTAAAATTCCTTATACCAATTTCAATTTATTCCAAAACTTCTCACAGTTAACTCAAAACTCTCACAGTCACGACGTCTCTTCTCTCCAGATGTGTTACTAGGTTTTTTCTCACAATCTTCTCCATCACCTTGCATGGTATACAAGTTAAGGACACTGGCCTGTAGTTCAGTGCCTCTTGTCTGTCACCTTTTTTAAATATTGGTACTACATTAGCAGTCTTCCATATTTCTGGTAGGTCACCCGTTTCAAGTGACCTATTATACACTATGGACAGTGGCAAGCAAAGTGCTCCTGCACACTCTTTCAATACCCATGGTGAGATTCCATCCGGCCCAACAGCTTTTCTCACATCCAACTCCAATAGGTGCTTCTTGACCTCATCTCTTGTAATATCGAACCTTTCCAAGGTCACCTGGTTTGCTGCCACCTCTCCTAGCGCCGAGAATTCTCCCTGTTCTATTGTAAATACCTCCTGGAACCTTTTGTTGAGTTCTTCACACACCTCTTTGTCATTCTCTGTGTACCTGTCCTCGCCTGTCCTAAGTTTCATTACCTGTTCCTTCACTGTTGTCGTCCTCCTGATGTGACTGTGTAGTAGATTTTGTTCAGTCTTGGCTTTATTAGCTATATCATTTTCATACCTTTTCTCAGCTGCTCTTCTCACAATAACATACTCGTTCCTGGTTCTCTGGTATCTCTCTCTACTTTCTGGATTTCTGTTATTACGGAAGTTCCTCCATGCCCTTTTGTTCAGCTCCTTTGCTTTCATACATTCCCTATTAAACCACGGACTCTTCCTTTGCTTGTCTGTTTTTTCCTGTTGGGCTGGGACAAACCTGCTTACAGCCCCCTGACATTTTTGGGTGACATAGTCCATCATGTCTTGTACGGACTTGGTTCCGAGTTCTGTGCCCCAATGTATATCCCATAGGAATTTATTCATCTCCTCATAGTTTCCCTTTCGGTACACCAGCCCTTTGTTTCCCAGTTCTTTTTTGGAGGTGATAATTCCTAGCTCAACCAGGTACTCAAAGCTCAATACACTATGATCACTCATTCCCTAAGGGAATGTGTGTGTGTGTGTGTGTACTCCCCTAGTTGTACTCACCTAGTTGTGTTTGAGGGGGTTGAGATCTGGCTCTTTGGTCCCGCCTCTCAACCGTCAATCAACAGGTGTACAGATTCCTGAGCCTATCGGGCTCTATCATATCTACACTTGAAACTGTGTATGGAGTCAGCCTCCACCACATCACCCCCTAATGCATTCCATTTGTCAACCACTCTGACACTAAAAAAGTTCTTTCTAATACCTCTGTGGCTCATTTGGGCACTCAGTTTCCACCTGTGTCCCCTTGTGCGTGTTCCCCTTGTGTTAAATAGACTATCTTTATCTACCCTATCAATTCCCTTCAGAATCTTGAATGTGGTGATCATGTCCACCCTAACTCTTCTGTCTTCCAGCGAAGTGAGGTTTAATTCCCGTAGTCTTTCCTCGTAGCTCATACCTCTCAGCTCGGGTACTAGTCTGGTGGCAAACCTTTGAACCTTTTCCAGTTTAGTCTTATCCTTGACTAGATATGGACTCCATGCTGGGGCTGCATACTCCAGGATTGGCCTGACATATGTGGTATACAAAGTTCTGAATGATTCTTTACACAAGTTTCTGAATGCCGTTCGTATGTTGGCCAGCCTGGCATATGCTGCTGATGTTATCCGCTTGATATGTGCTGCAGGAGACAGGTCTGGCGTGATATCAACCCCCAAGTCTTTTTCCTTCTCTGACTCCTGAAAAATTTCCTCTCCCAGATGATACCTTGTATCTGGCCTCCTGCTCCCTACACCTATCTTCATTACATTACATTTGGTTGGGTTAAACTCTAACAACCATTTGTTCGACCATTACTTCAGCTTGTCTAGGTCGTCTTGAAGCCTCAAACAGTCCTCTTCTGTTTTAATCCTTCTCATAATTTTAGCATCGTCCGCAAACATTGAGAGAAATGAATCGATACCCTCCGGGAGATCATTTACATATATCAGAAACAAGATAGGACCGAGTACAGAGCCCTGTGGGACTCCACTGGTGACTTCACGCCAATCGGAGGTCTCACCCCTCACCGTAACTCTCTGCTTCCTATTACTTAGATACTCCCTTATCCACTGGAGCACCTTACCAGCTACACCAGCCTGTCTCTCCAGCTTATGTTCCAGCCTCTTATGTGGTACTGTGTCAAAGGCTTTCCGACAATCCAAGAAAATGCAGTCCGCCCAGCCCTCTCTTTCTTGCTTAATCTTTGTCACCTGATCGTAGAATTCTATCAAGCCTGTAAGGCAAGATTTACCCTCCCTGAACCCATGTTGGCGATTTGTCACGAAGTCCCATCTCTCCAGATGTGTTACCAGGTTTTTTCTCACGATCTTCTCCATCATCTTGCATGGTATACAAGTCAAGGACACTGGCCTGTAGTTCAGTGCCTCTTGCCTGTCGCCCTTTTTGTATGTGTGTGTGTGTGTGTGTGTGTGTGTGCGTGTGTGCGTGTGTGTGTGTGTCTGTTTTAGCGTGTGCACACTTGTGTGCGTGTATACATACGTGGGTGGGCATGCTTGTATGTGTCAAGATATCCCTTATGCGTTAACTCTGTCTAAATGAGCCACCCCGAGATTTTTAAATATATATGATATCCTGAACAATAATTTGATACTATTTTACCTCAATCTGTACACCTGATTAATTGACCAGAGAGGGGGTACATACCAATCTCCTCCCGCTCACACAACCAGATGAGTAAGGACGATGTATGATGATGATGGCTATCCGTCGTTGTCTCCCACTAGGTGATTCACTAAGTGCTGGTAGATTGACGAGGTCGGTTCTTCTCTGTCTACACAAAGCTCTGGAGTCAGTCACTGTATCGTTGTGTGACAGTTCACTAATTCACTGTACCACTGATCACAGTCACCACTCAACAGCACAATCAGGTAGTTCCACGGCGGGGCGTCCCACCCGGTCAGGTCGCACACTTACATGCACCGGTGATGCCCTAGCTCCACTTTGGTTTCTTTGCTAAATCTTTGCACTATCGCTAGCGATATGACTATGCTATGTTGCACCCTGCTAGCTACACACTGCGAGAGGCCAAATACTATGATCTAGCCTCTATACTCCTTCAATGTCCCGAGAAATTGACGAATTTCCGCGGACCTCACTAATCGTGTGTGTCTCCTATCGTGTGTGTCTCCTATCGTGTATTACCATAATATTAGATAACAATAATGATTACAATGGTAAAGTTGTATGGGATTGATACATATTTTGGGGAATTGAGTAGCATTAGATACAGTGCGAGTTTCAATCATTAGATAGGAAACTGTGAAGATGAAACTAGTTACTTTTTGGTTTTATTTTTTAATAAGACAAAGTTTGACAACTTTTCAATTCGTTAGGGAGTGAGTTCCTTATACCATGTCACTTTATTTGCATAAAATGTCTACACAAATTATATTTGACTCTGGTGATATCAAAGAGATATTTATTTCTGGTGTGGTGATTATGTGTTCTATCACGTCTGTTCATGAATAGTTTCAGAACAGAGTTTGCACCTAAGAACAGGGTTTAGTAAATATAACTGGCACAAGAGACTGTGTGGAGTGAGTTTATGTTTAGCATGTTTAGGGATTTAAACAATGAAGCTAAGTGTTGTCTGAAAGTTGAGTTTGTTATTGTTCTGATAGCAGATTTTTGCTGGCTGATGATGGGACTGAGGTTGTTTGCAGAGGTTGAGCCCCCATGCACAGATAATATATGTAAGATAGGAATAGATTAGCGCATAGTATAGTGAGAGGAGAGCAGAGTTTGGAACATAATATCTGATTTTAGAGAGTATACTAACCGTTATTGAGACTTTCTTGGATACGTGTTGTATGTGGGTGCTGAAGTTGAGTCTCTTGTCAATGTATAGGCCAAGGAACTTTCAATCATTTTTATTGCTGATGTTAACATTGTCTATCTGAAGTTAAATTGCATTTGTTGATTTGCTTCCAAATAAGATGTAGTAGGTCTTTTCTATGTTTAGTGTGAGTTTGTTGGTTGACATCCATAAGTGAACTTTGTTTTAGTTCGTTTTTTACAACATTATTTAGTGTATGTGTGGGTTGGGTTCTGAGTAGATGACGGTAGTATCGTCTGCAAATAAAGTAGGAGTAAGAATGTTAGAGACACTAGGATGTGTGGCGGAAGGGCATGGGAGACACTTTTGTATACAATAGATGGTATTTCACTAATGTTCCCAGCTTTGGTGTTTAGTGAGTGAATGAAGGACACATCATCATTTACGTATATTAGAAATAGAATTGGTCCCAGCACAGATCGTTAAGGTACCCCTACTGTTCGCCATTCCAACTTCTCGCCCCTTACCATTACTCTCTGGCGTCTTCCTGTTAGGTAGTTCCTTATCCATATTAGGGCCTTTTTGCTTACTCCCGCCTGCCGCTCAAGTTTGAATAGCAGTGTCATGTGCAGTTCTGTATCATAGACTTTTGGCAGTATGCAGTCTGCCCATCCTTCTCTGTCCTGCCTTATCCTCGATATTTTATCATTGAATTCCAAATGATTTGTAAGACATGATTTCCTTTTCCAGAACCCATGTTGATGTAACAAACCTAATGTTCTCTAGGTGTGCAACAAGTCTTAGCCTAATTATTCTTTCAAGTATTTTGCAGGGGATGCTTGTCAGTGATACGAGTCTATAGTTAATTTAAGTGCCTCCTCCCTATCCCCTTTCTTGAAAATCGGTACGTCATTTACTTTCTTGCAGCAACTGGGCAATTCTCCCGACATAGGTGTCTCATTAAAGATCTCATTCAAGTACTCATTGCCAGAGGCACGCTGAGGGCCTGCGCTGCCTTTTTTAGTTTCCACGGTGATACTTTGTCTGGTCCAACTTCATTAGTTGCATCCAGTGTTATCAACTGTTTCATTACCTCCTCTGCTGTCACCTCTGTATCTCATAGTCTTTCATCTAGGGTAACCCCTTCTAACAATGGGAGCTGCGCATGCTCGGTAGTGAACACTCCATGAAAACTGGCATTAAGTGCCTCGAAGATTTCCTTGTTACTTTCTCAATTTGCCCCTTCTGTTTTCCTTAGTCATGTCACTTGGTCGTTCACTGACAATTTTCTTCTTATATCTCTGTGTAGTAATTTAGGTTGCTTTTTCACTTTGATTGCAATATCGTTCTCATAATTTCTTTCCGATATTCTTTTTATGTTAATGTAATCGTTCCTAGCTCTGTTACATCTAATCCTGTTGTCCTCTGTCCTTTGCCCTCTGCATTTCCTCCACTCCCTCCTGCTTCTATTTTTTGCTTCCTTACTCTGTCTATTAAACCATGAGTTATTATAATCCCCTCCTACTTTTTCCCTTTACTGTTGGTATAAATCTCTCTTCGGCCTCCTTGCATTTCCATATGACTAGGTTCATCATATCTTGTTCTGGTGATCGTCTAATTTCTTCCTCCTCCTCCTCCTCCTCCTGTGTGCGTGTCTCAAACACATGTGCATGCATTTGAGAAATTACCTAAGAGTAGTTACAGGATGAGAGTTATGCTCGTGGTGAGTGTGAGTGCTCACCTATTTGTGCCTGCAGGTTCGAGCTCCAGCTCTTGGACCCTCTTTTCTAGGCGTTGGTTGTCTAGTGCAATGACTCCTGGCCTATTTCCCTATCAAACCTTCTTTTAAAGTTATGAATTGAGTTCATAAATGTCTTTCAATTTACTCACTACCTTACGCTAAAATAAATCTTTCTAGCATCTCTATGGCACATCTGAGTCTCAAGATTCCATCAGTGCCCTCTTGTTCTATTGTTATTAATTGCAAACATTTCCTCTGTTTCCACGTTGTCAATCACAAGGAGTGTGGGTTTGCACGCTACATACACGTGTGCACGTGTGTGTGTGTACTCGCCTACTTAGTTGAACTCACCTAGTTGTGCTTGCGAGGGTTGAGCTTTGGCTCTTTGGTCTCGCCTCTCAACTATCAACCAATTAAATGTTCCAGAGTATCAGAAAGTAACTCACCTAAGTTCCTTGGGACCGGCAGTGGTATGATAGGTTAGTCAAGGTGAGTGGTTGTGCACAAGTATTAAGACAGGATTGTCGATGCATGTTGCAGCGTAATTGGTGTTTCTCTGATGAGATATTAGCTTTTGCCAACACCAATCAGTAGAGTAAAGTGGCTCTCTGTATATTACTTCATAAGTTCTTTAAATAAACGTTTGAAGTTTATGTTGATTCCTTTTTTAACACTTTTTTAACCAATTTGATATACTTGCATAATATTATTTCCCCAAAGTTACATAATATTTAGGCACCTACACACACACATACATAATTGATATAGAAAACACTGGAAAAGACCCCAATACTTCATTCTTTAACTTTCAGGGACTTTGACGACCAATGTGACTCGGGACATATTATGACATAGGGACTTCTGTACAGTTAGACATTTATCAATACTGTGCATCCTCCTGGATGCTTTCCCCATATCTTGTGAAGGTTGTAGTTGCCTTCTTGAAGCCGTCTGCCATTACGTTGTGATGCTGCATGCAGTTGCAACCCAGACGAAGTAAAAATCCAGAGTCACCAGCATTTGACACTCGCTAAATACCCGCTTTAAGTCTACAGAGGTTCACCTTGTGGGTGTTTACTAACACGGATTCCTATTACTGAAGAGGTAGGATGGTCAGTTGATGGGAGAGTCAATGGATTAGAAAGTCAATGGATGGGATGGTTAGTAGATAGGAAGGGTGGGTGAATGGGATAGTCAATGGATGGGATAGTCAATGGATGGGATAGTCAATGGATGGGATAGTCAATGGATGGGATAGTCAATGGATGGGATGGTTAAATGATGTGATGATGAATGAAAGGGATTTTGAATAGATGGGATGGTGAATAACTGAGATAGTGCATGGATTGGAATGTGAATGGAGGGGATGGTGAATTGACAGAATTGTTAATGCATGAAAGGGAGAATGGGTGGGATGGCGAATGGATAGAATTTTTCAATGGATAGAATGGTGAATGGACAGAATTTTAAATGGATGGGATGGTGAATGGTGGGAATTGTGAATGCACGAGATGGTGGATATATGGGGTGACGGATTGATGGAATGGTGAATGGATGGAATGCTGAATTTATGGGATAGTGAATGCATAGAATTGTAAATGAATCTGATGGTGAATGGAGATGATGAATGGATGGGGTAGTGAACGGACGGCATGGTGGATGGATGAGATGGTTAATGGATGGTATTGTGAATGGGTGGGATGGTTAATGGGTGGGATGGTGAAAGGATTGCATGGTGACTGGATGAGATTGTTAATGGATGGGAGGATTAATGAGTGTACTTGTGAATGGCATGACCAATGGCATAATGTTAATGAAGGTATTGGTGAGTGGCATGACTATTCTCTACAGGAGGAGGGGGGGGGGGGTAAGGCCGTGGTCGTGCGGCAGACTCACCTGAACCATAGCACATGACGCCCGGAGCGTGCAGATGCACTAGTCCTCCTAAGCATAGACGCCATACTTGTGCTCCAAACAACTCCCAATTGCACCAAACATCATCAGAGCGATAAAATAAGAGGACTTCAGATGAAGGAACAGCGATGGAAGGAAATCATTGAACATTTAGAAGGTGGGAAATACCATTCGAGAAAATAAAGTTCCTCTTTAAATGACTTTGCACTCAAAGAAATGGTCTTTTTTTTGTAGGGACACGAGTCTTATTTTCCTTGGCGTCACCCCTTTTATATAGGATCCATCGTGTTGCACCATGCAAATGCTCAGAAAGACAGGGCGTTTTTTCAGCTAGTTATCCCCAACGCATTAAAGCCTTCAGTATTAAAACTTGCGCATTCGTCAAAGATTGCAGGTCACCCGGGAGTATACAAAACATCACAAAGACTAAGTCATTATTATATTTCCCAGGGTTATTATCGCATGTAATTAGGTATGTGAGGTCATGCGGGAACTGTCAAAGACGCAAAGGTACTCCTAAAGTACAAGCCCCACTCCAGGAGTTCTCAGAGATAGCAAAACCCTTGGATCGGGTGGGGGCTGATTTAATTGATATACACAGCAACAACTCAGGCAACAGATATGCGCTACTTTTAGTGGGCCATTTGTCCAGGTATTTGTCTCTGGTAGCCCATCCTAGGAAAGACTCCCAAACAATGGCAGATGAATTTTTAGATAGGTTTCATACGGTGTTCGGACCACCTAAAGTTATAGTATCTGTTAGGGGACAGGATTTTATTGGTACATTATTTCAGGAGGTATGTAAACTCTTAGGAACAACAACAGCGCTAACAACAGTATACCATACCCAAACGAACAGCATGGTGGAACGAACTAATAGAACGGTGAAGGATATGCTTGCCATTTTAGCAGAGAATGATCCGGCCACTTGGAATGAACAGATGCCCTTTGTTCCATTTGCACTAAACACCGCAGTGCACCAGTCAATAAATACTCAACCACTCTTGCTGTTCACTGGACACTCGTGTAATTTTGCGTCAGGTCTGCTTAACAGATATACTATTATTTATAGAGAGGATTATCCTTCAGAAATCCTCACCAAGATGAAGAATGCATGGAGGATAGCAGCTGAAGCATCAAAGAAAGCAAGGAGACGGTATGCCCATTATTGTGATAGGCAGGTATAACCATTAACAGTGAAGGAGGGGAGCCTCATGATGCGTTTGAATGAGCCAGCGCCCGCCAATAAGAGTAGGAAGTTAGCAGTTAGATGGCGAGGCCCTTATAGAGTCATTAAGAAACTAGGGCCCAGTAAATTTCCTAATCAAGGGTATATTTAAATACCAGACTGAAAGAAGCATCCATCAGTAAATTGAAACTTTATGTGGCAAGAGAAGAACTGGAATTACCCATAGTAATCCCAGTCCCCGAGAGAGTGGAGGGAATGGTTATTCCTGATGCTCAATCAGAGGAGGAGGATGATCTTCTGTCATCCTCCTACTTAATTAGTAGCCAAGTTAGGACTGGTCACCCTATGGTCACCAGATCTCGCGCGTACGTGAGCGCACAGTAACTGCACTAAACTGTCATCTGAGTCAATAGGTAGAGGCAAAGAATTATAATGTATGTGCTTGGTCAAGAGTGACGTACCTTTACCTACCCTGGGGGGAGTTATCCTTCTCAAAACCTCCAGGGCAGATCCAGGTCTCCACCAGACATGAGTTATGAATGTTCTTTTCCCAGGTCTGCTCACACTGTCTGCCATATCCTCTCTCGACGACTGAGGCCAGCGTAGCATGTCACTGCTATTGTCTGGCGGGAACCAGGTTCAGTTCCCGAGAGACAGGAGGGGGTAACACTTCACCCCCCCCCCTCTCCATCCCCTCCCCTCCATCCCTCTCCCCCCCTCCATCCCTCTCCCACCCTCCATCCCTCTCTTCTCCCCTGTCTTTTTAGTGGTACCTACCATGGTGTGGAGCTAAAAGTGACGTTATTTTTAAGAGGACGGGTTGAGAACCTGGTTACTGACTCGTAATGCTGCTGACACCAGCAAGGGACACTAGGCATCATGTCTTAACATGGACTTACCTTCACTTCCTCTTCCCTCTTCTTTCTTCTCTCTTCTTTCTTCTTTCTTTTGTAGACTTGGGCCGTTGACAAGTGACCTGGGGTCCTCTGTTGTCCGATCATCCTGGGGTCCATCCTGGGTAGACCAATGTTGGTGGGACAGACTGGAGTCGTTGTCGATCCTCTTCCATCTTTACTGTGTCGTCTGGGGTCATCTGCAAGACCACCTGGGGTCCGTCCGTCCTGGGGTCCATCCTGGGTAGACCAATGAATATGATTGGGTTTGATATAATTGGATAATATGATTGGACCATCGATTGGATGATGAATGAATAGGTTGTTGAATGGATAGTTTCATAAATACATGGGTTAGTGGATAGATGGATTGGTGGATAGTGCGGTTGGTGAATGGTTGGGTTTGGTCATTGATGGATTGGTGGATGGATGAATAAGTTGGTATATGTAAGGGATGGAATACGTATGGGGCTGGTACATGGATGGGATGATGAATGGATGAGTTGGTGAATGTATTTGGTTGTAAAATTGATGAGTTGATAGATGGATGAGTTGGTGAATGGACGAGTTGTTGAATAGAAGGGGTGATGGATGGATAAGTTTGTTGATAAATGGGTTGATGAATGAATGGGTCGGTAAATGGATGAGGTGGTGAGTAGTTGAATGGGTTGCTGATTGAATAGAATCTTGAACGGATAAGTTGGTGAATAAATCTGGTTGTGAATGGAGGGTTGATGGATGGATTGGTTGATAAGTGGGTGGATTGATGAATGAATTGGTTGATAAATGGATGGGTTGATGAATGGATGGGATAGTAAATGGATGGTTTAGAGAATTAACAGGTTCTTGAAAGAATTGGATGGTGGAAGGATATGTTGTTGAATGGATGGGTTTGTAGCTGAATAGGTTGTTGTGAATGGATATGAATGAGCTGGTGAATGAATATGATGGTGGATGAATGGGCTGGTGAGTGGTTGGATTGTTGAATTGATGGATCTGCAAATTGACGGATGTCATTATAGCTGGTGATACAATAAGGACATTGGCTGTCACCAGCGTCCATGGTGTGTCGCCAGCTCTAGTGGGCTGTCACCAGTGTCCATGGTGTGTCGCCAGCTCTAGTGGACTGTCACTAGTGTTCTTGGTGTGTCACCAGCTCTAGTGGACTGTCACTAGTGTTCTTGGTGTGTCACCAGCTCTAGTGGACTGTCACCAGTGTTCTTGGTGTGTCACCAGCTCTAGTGGACTGTCACTAGTGTTCTTGGTGCGTCACCAGCTCTAGTGGACTGTCACTAGTGTTCTTTGTGTGTCACCAGCTCTAGTGGACTGTCACCAGTGTTCTTGGTGTGTCACCAGCTCTAGTGGACTGTCACCAGTGTTCTTGGTGTGTCACCAGCTCTAGTGGGCTGTCACCAGTGTTCTTGGTGCGTCACCAGCTCTAGTGGGCTGTCACTAGTGTTCTTTGTGTGTCACCAGCTCTAGTGGACTGTCACCAGTGTTCTTTGTGTGTCACCAGCTCTAGTAGACTGTCACCAGTGTTCTTTGTGTGTCACCAGCTCTAGTAGACTGTCACCAGTGTTCTTTGTGTGTCACCAGCTCTAGTGGACTGTCACTAGTGTTCTTGGTGCGTCACCAGCTCTAGTGGGCTGTCACCAGTGTTCATGGTGCGTCACCAGCTCTACTGGGCTGTCACCAGTTTATTACGTGTACCAACTTGTCTTCCCTGTGACATCCAAACTCTAACATCCCGTTACTGTTCTGCAACATCCAGCTGGTTATTGACAGCAAGGGGAAGCCAGGGTCATGGGAACCCATTACAATAAAACAGCATCAGGAGCGGTTGATGGAGCATTATGTCCACCATCAGGAGCGGTTGATGGAGCATTATGTCCAGCATCAGGAGCGGTTGATGGAGCATTATGTCCACCATCAGGAGCGGTTGATGGAGCATTATGTCCAGCATCAGGAGCGGTTGATGGAGCATTATGTCCACCATCAGGAGCGGTTGATGGAGCATTATGCCCAGCGTCAGGAGCGGTTGATGGAGCATTATGTCCACCATCAGGAGCGGTTGATGGAGCATTATGTCCACCATCAGGAGCGGTTGATGGAGCATTATGCCCAGCGTCAGGAGCGGTTGATGGAGCATTATGCCCAGCATCAGGAGCGGTTGATGGAGCATTATGTCCAGCATCAGGAGCGGTTGATGGAGCATTATGTCCACCATCAGGAGCGGTTGATGGAGCATTATGCCCAGCGTCAGGAGCGGTTGATGGAGCATTATGTCCAGCATCAGGAGCGGTTGATGGAGCATTATGTCCACCATCAGGAGCGGTTGATGGAGCATTATGTCCAGCATCAGGAGCGGTTGATGGAGCATTATGCCCACCATCAGGAGCGGTTGATGGAGCATTATGTCCAGCATCAGGAGCGGTTGATGGAGCATTATGTCCAGCATCAGGAGCGGTTGATGGAGCATTATGTCCACCATCAGGAGCGGTTGATGGAGCATTATGTCCAGCATCAGGAGCGGTTGATGGAGCATTATGCCCACCATCAGGAGCGGTTGATGGAGCATTATGTCCAGCGTCAGTAACGGTTGATGGAGCATTATGCCCAGCGTCAGGAGCGGTTGATGGAGCATTATGTCCAGCATCAGGAGCGGTTGATGGAGCATTATGCCCACCATCAGGAGCGGTTGATGGAGCATTATGTCCAGCGTCAGTAACGGTTGATGGAGCATTATGCCCAGCGTCAGGAGCGGTTGATGGAGCATTATGCCCAGCGTCAGGAGCGGTTGATGGAGCATTATGCCCACCATCAGGAGCGGTTGATGGAGCATTATGTCCACCATCAGGAGCGGTTGATGGAGCATTATGTCCAGCATCAGGAGCGGTTGATGGAGCATTATGTCCACCATCAGGAGCGGTTGATGGAGCATTATGTCCACCATCAGGAGCGGTTGATGGAGCATTATGCCCACCATCAGGAGCGGTTGATGGAGCATTATGCCCAGCGTCAGGAGCGGTTGATGGAGCATTATGCCCAGCATCAGGAGCGGTTGATGGAGCATTATGTCCAGCATCAGGAGCGGTTGATGGAGCATTATGTCCACCATCAGGAGCGGTTGATGGAGCATTATGCCCACCATCAGGAGCGGTTGATGGAGCATTATGCCCAGCGTCAGGAGCGGTTGATGGAGCATTATGCCCACCATCAGGAGCGGTTGATGGAGCATTATGCCCAGCATCAGTAACGGTTGATGGAGCATTATGCCCAGCGTCAGGAGCGGTTGATGGAGCATTATGCCCAGCATCAGTAACGGTTGATGGAGCATTATGTCCAGCATCAGGAGCGGTTGATGGAGCATTATGCCCACCATCAGGAGCGGTTGATGGAGCATTATGTCCAGCATCAGGAGCGGTTGATGGAGCATTATGTCCACCATCAGGAGCGGTTGATGGAGCATTATGCCCACCATCAGGAGCGGTTGATGGAGCATTATGTCCAGCATCAGGAGCGGTTGATGGAGCATTATGTCCACCATCAGGAGCGGTTGATGGAGCATTATGCCCAGCATCAGGAGCGGTTGATGGAGCATTATGCCCACCATCAGGAGCGGTTGATGGAGCATTATGCCCACCATCAGGAGCGGTTGATGGAGCATTATGCCCACCATCAGGAGCGGTTGATGGAGCATTATGCCCAGCGTCAGGAGCGGTTGATGGAGCATTATGCCCACCATCAGGAGCGGTTGATGGAGCATTATGCCCAGCATCAGTAACGGTTGATGGAGCATTATGCCCAGCGTCAGGAGCGGTTGATGGAGCATTATGCCCAGCATCAGTAACGGTTGATGGAGCATTATGCCCAGCATCAGGAGCGGTTGATGGAGCATTATGCCCACCATCAGGAGCGGTTGATGGAGCATTATGCCCAGCGTCAGGAGCGGTTGATGGAGCATTATGCCCAGCATCAGGAGCGGTTGATGGAGCATTATGCCCAGCATCAGTAACGGTTGATGGAGCATTATGCCCAGCGTCAGGAGCGGTTGATGGAGCATTATGCCCACCATCAGGAGCGGTTGATGGAGCATTATGTCCAGCGTCAGTAACGGTTGATGGAGCATTATGCCCAGCGTCAGGAGCGGTTGATGGAGCATTATGCCCAGCGTCAGGAGCGGTTGATGGAGCATTATGCCCACCATCAGGAGCGGTTGATGGAGCATTATGTCCAGCGTCAGTAACGGTTGATGGAGCATTATGCCCAGCGTCAGGAGCGGTTGATGGAGCATTATGCCCAGCGTCAGGAGCGGTCGGTGAAGCATTATGTCCAGCATCAGTTAGGTTAAGTTTAGTTAAGTTAGGTTAGGTAAGTTAGGATAGGTTATGTTAGGTTAGGTAAGTTAAATTAGGATAGGTAAGTTAAGTTAGGATAGGTTAAGATAGTTTAGGTTAGGTCATCTCAGTTTGGGTAAGCAATTTCAGGTAGGGTTATGCAGTGATGTTCAGAGAACAGTTTTAAGGTAAAGCGGCTAAGAAACTATATTTTAACAGAATAATTATTAACAATACTGAAAGATTGCTATGAAAAGTTGAACTAGTTACTAGACGGAACAAAGCAATTATACATTTGAGAGTGTTATTTAATGCCTGAAGATGTCTTAGAGAACAACTTTGATGAACGAAGGAGCGTTGGAAAACAACTTTGACAAACGAAGGTGGGTTACAGATTAGCTTTGATGACTCTGAGAATAAATTTGATGTCTCTGAGATTAACTTTGATGTCTTAGAGAGCAGCATTGATGACCGAAGGTGTCTTAGGAAGCTTCTTTGATGAACGAAGGTGACTTAGAGAATAACTTTAATGATTGAGATTAACTTTTGGTGACTCTGAGAATAACTTTTGAGGACACGAGTAGTATTTTTGACGTGTCTGAGTGTGTCATTGATGATTGTGATTGTGACATTGATGTCTCGAAAAGTGTCTTTGATGTCTTTGATTGTGTCCTTGATGTCTTGAAGAGTAACTTTGGTGTCTCTGAGTGTGTCTTTGGTGTCGTTTGACTCTGTTACTGATGTCTCGAAGAGTGTCCTTGAAGTCTTGAAGAGTGTCCTTTATGTTTTGAAGAGTGTCTTTGATTATGTTTCTTATTTAACGGAACATAATTTTAGTTTCGAAAATACTGAAAGAAGTTATATTTGACTCTTTTTGGTGAAGTAAGTAAGTAATTATCAAAAGAAGGCACCAAACCGGGAAGGCTATGTAGCACCATCAAATACGCAAAATAATCAGAGGGCGCTAAATATCACCAAGGATGCCAATACGAGAACAAAAACGCATAAGGCGAACGATATCAAAAGTATCCGAGTCACCAAGAATTCTATCGAGGGACAGGTGACCGCGAGGGGCGGTCGGAAAGCAAGACACACGCTCGTCCTGGAAGTCAGGACATTCAAGAAGGACATGCACGACCGTAAGAGGGACAATGCAACTAGGACAATAAGGAGCAGGGCGGCGCTCCATCAAGTGACCATGGGTTAAGCGAGTATGGCCAATACGCAACCTCGCCAGAGCTGTTTCCCACCGCCGGTTACGGTGGAAGGAGGACGGCCACGAGGAAACACAACATTTAAGAGTACGTAGCTTGTTACCAGTAACAGACAACCAAGAAGCCTGCCAACGGGTAAGAACTGAGGAATGGATAACTGGGTAAAAGTCGGAACACGGAATGCCTTTACGAGAGATGGGACAAGAGCGGACAGCTTCCTTAGCGGCAGCATCCGCACGCTCATTTAAAGACACACCAATATGGCTGGGAACCCAACAACACTCAACCGACTTAAATTTACTGTGAACGAGAAACAGCCAATGCTGGATCTCGACAACTACCGGATGAACCGGATTAAAGGACCCGAGAGCCATGAGGGCACTACGAGAGTCAACAACAACCACAAAGGAAGACTGACAACGAGAAAGCAGGAGACGAAGAGCATAGAGAATAGCATAAAGTTCTGCTGTAAAGATGCTAGTCTCCGGAGGCAAGCGACACATATAAGTGCGATCAGGAAAAACAACAGAGTAGCCAACACCGTCCGCTGACTTAGACCCATCGGTGAAGACAGAAACGGAGCGGGAGTGAGAAGAAAAGTGCTCGAGGAAAAGGCGTTTTAGAACCGTAGGAGGGGTAAAAGCTTTAGTGATACGGGTCAAGGAAGTACAAAACCGCGGAAGAGGGACCCTCCACGGGGGCAAAGAAGGAACAACACGAGGAGAAACATCAGAAATACGAACGGAGAGAGAATCCTGTAGGCAAGATAACCGGACAGAAAGAGGGAGGTGGTGAAGAGGAACAGGAACCGCAGGAGGGGTAAAAGTTAAAGCACGACAGAGGCGAGAGGAAGGATGTTGCAAGGACCGCGCAAGATAGCGAAGACAGTAGCGATCACGGCGGTCCTGGAGAGACAGGAAGCCAGTGTCAACATACAAGCTAAGGATGGGAGTCGAACGAAAGGCACCAGAACTGAGGCGCAACCCAGTATGGTGCAAAGCATCAAGACGGCGAAGAGTAGAAGGAGAAGCAGACGAGTAAGCAGGGCAACCATAATCGAGCTTAGACAGGACGAGAGAGGAATGTAAAGCAAGGAGAGTGCGCCTATCTGCCCCCCAAGAAGTATGGGACAAGACCCGAAGGAGGGTAAGGGCCTTAGAGCACTCAACACGGAGGTAAGAGATATGGGGAGACCAAGACAAACGAGTGTCAAGGAATAACCCCAAAAGCTTCGCGGAATCTTTGTATTCAAGGGGATGACCATAAAGTGACAAAGAGGGACGAAGAACAACCCGTTTCCGCGTAAAAGTCATGGCACAAGTCTTAGAAGTAGAGAACTTGAAGCCATGACCTGTGGCCCAAGACGACACGGCATCAATTGCAAGTTGAAGCCGGCGTTGAAGGAGAGGCGAATCATCACCCTGACAACAAAGGGTAAGATCATCGACATAGAGAGCGGAGAAGACACCAGAAGGAAGAGAGGAAAGAAGACCATTGAGGGCAACCAGAAAAAGAGTAGTGCTCAGACCACTACCCTGGGGCACACCTTCGTATTGCTGAAAAGAGGGAGAGAGAGCGGTACCAAGGCGCACCCGAAAGGAACGACGAGAGAGGAAGCTGCGGAGAAAGAGAGGGAGATGACCACGAAGGCCAAAAGAATTAAGTTGAGATAGGATATGATAACGCCAAGTGGTGTCGTAAGCCTTTTCTAGGTCAAAAAGGACGGCAACAACGGAGGTCTTCGCAGCAAAAGCAGTACGAATATAGACCTCCAAGTTCACCAGGACATCTGTCGTGCTGCGGCACTTGCGGAAACCAAATTGAGAAGGGGAG
Organism: Procambarus clarkii; assembly: GCF_040958095.1. NCBI lineage: Eukaryota > Metazoa > Arthropoda > Malacostraca > Decapoda > Cambaridae > Procambarus > Procambarus clarkii. Next base: position 26,281,959 of record NC_091214.1, read on the forward strand.
AGGAGGTGATGGTGTTCCAGGAACCACATCAGACGAACGTTAACCATACGTTCAAAGAGTTTGCAGACACAACTTGTGAGAGCAATAGGGCGAAAGTCCTTAGGGGAAGTACCCAGAGACCCCGGTTTGCGAACAGGGAGGACAACGGCATCGAGCCAGTCCTCAGGGACTGACGACGACTCCCAGATCCGATTATACAGACTCAGTAAATACTGAGACGTGCTCGGAGGGAGATGGCGAAGCATCTCATAATGAATACCATCGGAGCCCGCCGCCGTAGAACCGCAGAGGGCCAGTGCAGAACGAAGTTCAGAGAGAGAGAAGGGATCATTATAGGGAAGCTGAAGATGAGTGCAGAAATCTAAAGGACGAGACTCAAGGACAGGTTTACGAAGAAGGAAAGATTGGGGAAGATGAAGACCAGAGCTAACAGAAGAAAAATGGGAACCCAGTTCGGAAGCGACCTGCAACGGGTCCGCCACAAGAGTATCATGGAGGTGAAGGACCGGTGAAACATCGGGAACGAACTTACCCGCTATCTTGCGGATACGCTTCCAGATCTGGGCCAGAGGGGTCTCGGACGTAATTGTTGAGACATAAGATGCCCAACATTCACGTTTAGCCGTACGGATGGCCCTACGGGCCACCGCACTCGCTTTCCGAAAGAAAAGAAAAGAATCGGTCGTCTGCCTACGGCGGTGCCTCTTCCAGGCTGCACGCTTACAGCGGACAGCCCGAGCACAGTCCGCATTCCACCAGGGAACGCACTTCCGTGGACCCCGAGAGGAAGAGCGAGGAATAGAGCGGAGGGCAGCGTTGAAGACAGTGTCATGAAAAAGGAGGAGAGCGCGAGAGAGAGGCAGAAGGGAGAGGTCAGGGAGAGCAGCACTGAGGGTAAATAGGGTCCAGTCTGCCTTAGCAAACTGCCACCTAGGGAAAGAGAGGGAAGGGCGAAAAGAGAAAAAGGAAACAAGGATGGGGAAATGATCACTTCCATGGAGGTCATCAAGAACCTGCCACGTGAAATCTAAGTAAAGAGAAGAAGAGCAGAGAGAAAGATCAAGACAAGAAAGGGTGCGAGTCCGAGAGTCCAAATGAGTGGGCTCACCAGAATTCAGAAGAGACAGGGAAGAAGAGAGGAGAAACGGCTCAAGGAGGCGACCCCGGGTATTCGTCAGAACGTCACCCCAAAGAGAATGACGACAATTGAAGTCACCCAGCAGGAGCACAGGCTCCGGCAAGGAGTCCATGTGGGAACCGACCTGTGAGATTTATTTTTATTTAATTTATATGAATTTATATTTACGTTAATTTATATACTTCGATAGCAATTTGTATAATGTTAAGTGGACTGTATTTCTGCAATAATCTCATAATCTCACAAATCGATCCTCTACACATTAGGGGGGTTATTAAATTAATATATATGCAGCCAATCAAACTACAGTAATAGCTACATACATTGATGAGGTTCCTTATCTTATAGTACAGCAGGTTAGTCCACCAGGTATAACTAGGGTGTAGACACCAAATTATCCTCTTTGAGGTAGCTTCCATATCACCCAGTAACTGGTGCACAATCTTGCATCCTCGTCTTGACCTGTCAAAAGTGCGCTAGCTGTGAAGCCAGAATCCTATATATGACAAGTATTTCAGAGAAAACAGTACATGGAACATTAAAGACCTGGCTTAATTACCTTTAGTTTGAGGCGATTTCGCGATCTAAACGGGTCACCCTATATCCTGACATTAATGGCCATAAATGAATGATAAACGGGTTTCGGATAGACACTTAACTTGATTGTAGACATCGTGTTGGAGATGGTACCTTTGGTTTCCATAACACTACGTCCAAGTAAATTAACAGGAGCCGAATTTGCTCCCGTGTGAGCCTCTGGTCTCAATATAAATGGCTGCATCTAACACTCCATTCTATTGACGTCACTGGCCGACATTGTCCAGAATGATAGGAGCCGAACTCGCTCCACACGTCTCGGAGGTGACACAACAATGGCTCCCTCCTTCCTCCACTCTGACGCCTGGCTTACATTGTCCAGATTTCAGAACGTGATAGAAGGGTCACATTTACTCTACTTTAATATTGATAATTAAGTTAATTTATATAAGATGTTTTTATGATGGTAAAGTCCAAAGACTTATGTATTTAAGAATAATTCCCAGCAGAATAGCTGGTGAATTATAATAGTATGTGGTGATGATATCCCGTTTTCTTTAGATGGTAATTCCACTACAAGTTACGTTTTCTATGGGTAACTTGTTGGTAATACAGCAGCAATTATCTGTCTGTATGATATTATTATTAAATGGTGTCGGATTTTCCGACAGTCCAGGAGGTGTTTCAAATCAGGAAGAGAGAGCGGGACACTCGGGGGGAGATAAATGGAACAAACTGTGTACCATTTCCCCACAAAGATACGAGCAGCAGAACAATGGAGAGGCGAAGGAAAAAGTAAAGGAACAAAGGGAACATCAGCCCGAATCAAAAGAGCAGAAGAATTAGAAGCCCCAGCAATGGCTGGGGGGGGGGGGAGAGAAAGGAATAGCCACGAAAACGACCAGGACGAGCACCAAGCATTGGCTCCTGGAGACAGACACAAAGGGGCGAAAACCGCGAAATCAGAAGTTGGAGTTCGAGGAAATTGGCGTAATAACCTCGAACGTTCCATTGAAGAATGGACAACGACGAGAAGAGAAAGGACAAAAACAGAGAACAAGGAAGAAACAAAGGCGAAAGACCAACAGAGCACGTTAAAGAATATCAGGGTCGGGATCAGGGTCAGCAAAGTCAGGGTTAGGGGGCATGGGTAAACTGAGCAAAGACGGAGGGAAGGAAACGGGAGAACAGAGCAGAGGTGGGCGGGCAGGGTCTGGAGGAGGAGGAAGAAGAGGAGGAGACAACGGAGAGGAGCCGTCAAGGACAGCAGCAGGAGGAGGGGGAGTAGAAAGAGGGGAGCGCACCCCAGCAAGAGCAGCAACCGAAAGGGAAGCAGGGGCCAAAGAAACCTCCATAGCAGGAACAGGGGGCGCAAGCACTGAAACGGGAGGGGAAGGAGCAACAGAGCCAGAAGGAGGAGCTGAGGAAGAAAGCGAAGCCTTCTTACCCGCCGGGGAAGAGGAAGGAGAGGAGCCAGGCTTACGCTTCTGACTTAAAGAGACCGGTGTCCCAGCAACTACGTACCGGGCAACGGATTCCAGTGTCTCAACAGGAGAAGCCGAACGAGAGCACACACGACGGCCGTTAGGAGAGCGATGGACATCCGCCCGCACCGACAGGCGGTGGGGAGAGCCAATAGACGGAGGAAGAGGATGGGAAGGAGGATCGGAGGGGGACGAGGAAGAAGACACAGAAGACACGACAGACCGGGTAGAAGAAAGGGGAACCCCAGACAGAGGACCAGGAGGAGGATCCTTCGGGAGAGAACCCAAAGGAACAGAGGAGGGGGCAGTGGGCGCATCAGGGTCCAAGGCCCGGAAACGGTTGTGAGTCTGAGGAAGGCGGGAAGGACGAGGAGAGGAAGAGCGCAACACGCGAGCATAAGAGATATTAGCATAAGGCGGGAGCCGGCGAACCTGGCGCCTCGCCTCAGGAAAAGATAAACGCTCCCGGTGCTTCAGGTTGAGGACGGCTGCCTCAAGCTTGTAATGGACACACGCACGGGAGAAGGTAGGATGGGCCTCACCGCAGTTGAGGCAACGAGCCTGGGGAGAAGTGCACTCCGACTTAGAGTGACCTTCGCCACCACACAAAGGACAGAGAGAGACAGTCCCGGAGCAGCGGAGGGCACCATGCCCAAACCTCCAGCACTTGTTGCAGAGCCGAGGAGAAGGAATGTACTCCTGGACAGAGCACCTGGCACCAGCAAGAATGACAGAGGGTGGAAGGGTCCTACCATCAAAGGTAATCTTCACAACCCGGAGGGGTTGACGGCGACTACCACGAGGGGGACGAGTAAACGTGTCCACCTGGAGAATAGAATGGCCCTGGGCAGCGAGGATATGGCGAATATCGTCGTGGCAGTCGCGCAGGTCCCGAACACCGGTTGCAACATGGGGCGGGAGCAAAATAGTGCCAACACTGGCATTCAATTGAGCGTTCTTCGAGACCCGAACGGGGGTCTCGCCAAGGCAGGATAAGGCAGCCAAGCGGGAAGCAGCATCCTGAGAAGGAGCAGCAACGACACGTGTACCGAGACGAGTGGGGTTGAAAGTAATGGAGGCATCCACGGAATCAATGAGATGTCGATGAAGGAAGAAATCGTCAGGAGGCGCAGAATCAAGAGGGAGGAGATCAAAATATTTGGCCCACGAAGCGGGACCAAACAAGGCTTGATAGGTAGCAGAACTGGAAGGAATCAAGCGAGGGCGGCCGTGACGAGGACGGCGGTGAGAACCCCCAGAGAGAGAGGGGTTAAAAGGCGCAGTAGTTACAACTAGAGAAGGAGCCGCGCCAGGGGACGAGGTAGTCACCACTGGGGGCTTGGGGCTCGACCCAACCACAGAGGAGGGAGGGGAGCCAGGGGAAGGAGTCAGAGAGGCCAAAGGAGGAGCAAGGTCGGGGCCCAATGCAGCGGAGGCTACAGAGCCCGGTCTTCCAATACGGACCGACTCGGGGGCTTGGTCGCCCACCCCACGAGCCTGAAAAGGTAAGCCAGAAGCAGCCGAAACAGGGGTTATCATCTTGACGAAATTAAGAATTCACTCACGAATGTGCCCCCACACCCACCATGGAGCCACAATTAGAGGCAGGACACCCAACAAGAAGCTATCGCCGATCTTGTCGGGGCCTCCTAGGGGTGCGTCGTGAGTATGCGCCCCACAAACGCCACCTTAAGAAACCGACAGTCCGTCGAGATCGGGTTCAGTGACGAAGTGAGGATTGACAATAAAAGGTTCCCCTCGCTCTCGACGTCGGGTACTGCAGTTCTACGGGTGCATGAGTATGCCTCCTCAAGCACCCGGGCGTCAAAATAGAAGAAGTCCATGGAAGAACCAGAACGAGCAAAAGGTCGGCAGGAAACGGCAAGCAGATAGGAGAAGAGGGGGGAGAAAAACGAAACAGAAGGAAAAGGAAAAGGTGCCCAGCAGAATTGGAGAGGACGGCAGCAGGAGCACAAGGCTAGAAAAGGACAGAGGACTGTCCTAAGGAGCATCACACTCCAGCAGCCGCCCACGAAGCCCCCACACGGCGACAACGAGCTGAGCGGGGAGGGGGTCTTTTTGGTGAAGTGAAAGGTTACTTAGTTAAGTACAGTGTTAGAAAGAGTCTACACTTGACTATTTTCAGTTGGGAGAAGTGTTATTTTAGTTAAGAGCTGATGAACATGACTATTTTATAGTTGATTGGTGAATAAGTTTTGTTACAAAACGACAAGAAAAGAAGATGAACGTGGCTATTTTTCTGCTGATTATAGAATAAGTTTAGATAAGAAATGATGAAAGTGGCTATTTTTTTTAGTTGATTCACGATGGATAAAGTTAGTTATGAACAGTGCTGGTAAGTTTTCTTTGACTATTTAGCCTAGGAAAAAGGTTATTTTAGTTAAAAACAGTGTTGAACGAGGCTAATTCCTACTTTTTTTTAGTTGATTGACGAACATTTTAGTTAAAAATGAAGAACATGATTATTTTTTAGTTGACTGACAAATAATTTTAGTTAAGGAACATTAAGAAAATAATGTTTTGGCACATTTAATTGTAAAGAATATGTAAGAGAATGCGATGAGCACAGTGAACTTGTTGGGAATAAGAACTGAACATGCTGTAAACATTTTGAAGAACACGGAGAATATGATAAAGAACATAGTTAACATGGACGAGAATGTAGTAGTAGTAGGCATCCTTCAGTCTCGGGAGACTATGGAGTTGCGCCCTAGTTGTCAATTCTGGTGCTGCGTCTGGTGTGACTGATGAGGCCAATCCGAGAGTGGCAGTCCATCCCACACCGAGCACAAACGAAGTCCGATTCTGGTCTGTCTTCCTGGCTACCGGCTTTCCTTCTCTGTCTCTTTGCCTCCGATTCCTTGGCAAGTGACTCCTCGAACTTGGAGAGACCTCTTTGAACAGACTGCCTCCAGGCTGAACGGTCTGCAGCCAGTGTCTCCCAAATAGCAAGATCGACGTCCATGGCTTTCAGGTCCCTCTTGCATACGTCTTTGTACCGTAGCTGGGGCTTGCCTGTTGGACGCTTTCCCTGCATCAGCTCTCCGTACAGGAGATCCTTGGGGATCCTGCCGTCGCCCATTCGCACAACGTGCCCGAGCCAGCACATTCGTCTCTGTTTCAGCATTGTGTATATGCTGGTGATTCTTACTCTCCCCAAGACGACGTTGTTTGTCTCCTTGTCCTGCCAGGTGATGTCCAAGATGTGTCGAAGGCAGCGCATGTGGTAGGCATTCAGCTGTCTTTCCTGACGGGCGCGGAGTGTCCAAGACTCACTGCCATAAAGGAGAGTGCTCAGGACACAGGCTCTGTAAACCTGAATCTTAGTATACTCAGTTAGCCTATTGTTGGCCCACACTCTCTTTGTCAGTCTGGACATGGTAGTAGATGCCTTACCGATGCGTTTGTTTAGCTCCATATCAAGAGAGAGGGAGTCAGAGATTGTGGAGCCCAGGTACACAAAGTCGTGAACGAGTTCCAGTTTGAAATCGAAGATGCCGATGTCAGGTGGGGAGTCCACTCCTTGTCCCATGACTTGTGTTTTCTTCAGACTGATGGTGAGTCCGAAAGCCTGAGAGGCCTCGCTGAAGCGGGTTATGAGCCGTTGGAGGTCTTCAGCTGAGTGGGCAGTGACTGCTGCGTCGTCGGCAAAAAGGAAGTCGCGCATACACCTCAGCCGAACCTTCATCTTGGCTCTCAGCCTGGCGAGGTTAAACAGCTTTCCATCCGACCTGGTCCAGAGGTAAATGCCTTCTGTGACAGACCTGAAGGCGTACCGCAGCATAACTGCGAAGAAAATCCCGAATAGGGTTGGAGCCAGTACGCAGCCCTGCTTTACTCCACTTCGGATGTCAACGGCGTCTGATGTTAGGCCATCAAAGACCACGGTGCTCCTCATGTTCTCATGGAAAGATCTGATGATGCTGAGGAGCCTGAATGGGCATCCGATCTTGGGGAGGATCTTGAACAGGCCATCCCGGCTGACAAGAGTGGCTGCTTCTGTTCCCTTCATTTCTCCTGCAGTTGTCTGAGGGAAAAGACCATGTCGATGGTGGACCTGCCAGCTCTGAATCCGCATTGTGATTCTGGATAGACTCTCTCTGCAAGTACTTGGAGCCTCTCCAATGTGACTCGAGCAAACAGCTTTCCGACAATACTGAGGAGGGAGATTCCACGGTAGTTGTTGCAGTCGGGGCAACACCTTTATTCACCTTTATTCTTATACAGCGTGACGATGTTGGCATCCCTCATGTCCTGTGGCACCTCTCCTTCTTCCCAGCAGAGGCAGAGAATTTCATGCAGCTCCATGAGCAGGCTACCTCTGCAGCACTTCATGGTCTCAGCAGGAATGCCATCTTTGCCAGGAGCTTTACCAGAAGCAAGGGAGTCAAGGGCATCGCTGAGTTCTTCCAGAGTCGGTTCGCTGTCGAGCTCCATTAACACAGGCAGACACTCAATGGCGCTCAAGGCGTCTTCGGTGACCACATTGTCCCTGGCGTATAGCTCAGAGTAGTGCTCGACCCAGCGCTTCAGCTGCAGTGTCTGGTCCTGAATCACCTTGCTAGTGGCAGATTTCAGAGGAGCGGTCTTCCTCTGGATTGGGCCGAGAGCCTGCTTGATGCCGTCATACATTCCGCTTACATTGCCTGTATCCGCTGCAGTCTGTATCTGGGAGGAGAGCTGGAGCCAATAGTTGTTGGCATATCGCCTAGCGCTCTGCTGCACTTTGCAGCGGACGGCCCGAAGGATCTGTAAGTTGTGCTGACTTGGGCAGGCTTTGTAGGCTGCCAAGGCGTTTCTCTTCTCTTCGATGACAGGTGTCATCTCTTCCGAGTGAGCCTCGAACCAGCCTGCCGACCTGCTGGTCTTCTTGCCAAAGGTGGAAATGGCAGCGTTGAACACAGCGTCTTTGAAGTGCTCCCATCTTTTACAGGCAGTGACCCCGGCTGGGCCAGGGAGAGCTTCCTCGAGCATGCGTGCAAAATCTTCCACCTTGTCCTGGTTGCGGGTCTTGGTGGTGTCGATGCGAGGTCTGCCCGCCTTTTTCGAGTGATGAATCTTCTTTGGTTGCATCTTGACCCTGCTACATACCAGGGAGTGGTCGGTGTCACAGACAGCACTCTGGTAGCTATGCGTAACCTTGACGCTGGGTAGACTGGCACGCCTGGTAAGAATCAGGTCAAGCTGGTGCCAGTGCTTGGATCTGGGGTGTCTCCAAGATACTCGGTGTTGAGGCTTTGTGCCGAAGAACGTGTTGGTGACACAAAGACCATGAAGGCAGCAGAGTTCTAGCAGACGTTTCCCGTTCTCATTCATCCTCCCTATGCCGAATTGATCCAGACAAGTTGGCCAAAGGTTGTGCTCGGCACCCACTCTGGCGTTGAAGTCGCCGAGGATGAACAGTGGCTCCTTTACAGGGATTCCTGCTATGACTCTGTTGAGGTCATCGTAGAATTTTTCCTTTGCCTCTGCTGGAGAAGTCAGGGTTGGTGCATATGCACAAATTACATTGACTGGTCCTGTTTGGGAGTGCAGTTGCAGAGACAGAATTCGTTCGGTTTCCCCCATCGATGGCATAATGTGTCCCAACAGTGCATTCTTGACGGCAAATCCCACACCATGCTCTCTGGTCTCATCAGGTGGTTTTCCTTGCCAGAAAAAAGAGAAGGTCCTCTCTCTCACAGATCCTGATCCAGGGAGCCTGGTCTCTTGGAGAGCAACAATATCCATCTGCAGTTTGCTCAGCTCCCTATCGATGAATGCTATTTTTCGGGCGTCATTGATTTCTTGTAGGTCGTTAGAGAAACCTGGTGTCAGTGTCCTGACGTTCCATGTGCCCAGCTTTAGGGCAGTTGATATTTTCTTGTTAGGTTTGGTATTGCTTGCTGCAAAGTTGTCGGGCCGCTTGTCGGTTTTCACCCTAAACCCCACGCACCCAGTGAGGTTAACGGACTGTGGCGAGGCAACACCTTATTGGCTGGGGTTTGCCCAGCTTCAGGCGGGCGGTAGCTGCCCAGTGGGGCGCGATGACACCTCCCACCAACAGAAGCAACCCCTGGCGTCACACTCTTCGCCAATCGAGCAGAAGACTTAAAACCGGTAGACTGTCGCTTCCCGTGTTGGTTCGAGGCTGTGAGGCGAAGCTGGAGTGCCCTCTCCAGGGCGCAACCCCTGGGTAGGTAGATATGGAGGAGAAACTGTTACCCATGCAGCAGGTCTCCCCTCTCCACGTTGCTGAAATTATCCAATAGAAAGGCAAATGCCAAAACACATGGTTCCAGCAACGTCGCAGGAGCTGCCAGAACGAGGTCGACGTCAACAACAAACTTCCTTAGGGGCTCCAACTCCGGATTTTTCCTCGAAGTTCACTCCTGAAGCCTTTCCCAAAAAAGGGGTATGGCCGCAAGGCAGCGGAGGTTTAAAATCATGGTTTTCCTTCCCCTAGATGGGCTGCCTTCCCAGGCTATCGAGTCCCATCTACCCCGAGCAGCTGGTTTTAAGGCACCAGAGGCACGCCCTCGCCCCTTCTCCTGTCGGTAAAAGCAGTTCCACCGGACTTAGACTAAACCACCCGTGCAGGCCAGGAGTTGGACTTGGTTTTCAGAGGCTATTTGAGACGCACGCCGTATAGGAGCATTTCATAGGTCATGGGAGCTCGTCCCCCATTACCACCCCCCTGGCTATGACAACCCCTTGGAACCAAGGGGTTGTCATGGGTACTACACGGACGAGAATGTAAAGAACGCTTAACTTATGGGGAATATGTCAAGGAACACACAGAACATGTACGAGAATGCGTTGAACACGGTGAACATATGGGGGGGGGGACATGACAAAGAACACAGAAAACATGTAAGAGAAGGTGATGAATACAGTGAACACGAGGGGAATATGAACATTCGGGGAACATGACAAAGAACATATAGAGCATGGATGAGAATTAACACTGAGCTTATGAAGAACATGCTAAGAACCTTGAGAACATGAATATTGAGTATAAATTTTTACAGAGAACATGCGATGAACATGAAAACATGATATAGAACACATAAAAAATGGAGAATATGAAAAAGAACATAAAGAACATGGTGTGAACATGAATAATGAATATACGAGCTGTATTTCTTTAAATTCTGGGGAGGGAGGGAGGGAAGTTTGGGTGAAGTTGGGGAATGGGCGAGATGAAGGAGGAGTAAGGGGATGTCAGTGTGGGGAAGATAAGGGGTTGGGGGGTTGGGAGATAAGGACGAAAGGATGTTGGGGAAAATAAAGGGGTAATGGGCGGGGGAGGTAAGGGATGAGAAGGTAAGGGAGGGAGGAAAGGTAACGTGTGATTTGATCGTGTGATTACCCAGCAAACAATTTTAGGT
>NC_091214.1:26297508-26320008 GCF_040958095.1 Procambarus clarkii
CCTTGAACGGACCTGTGCATGGGCCACTGAGGCATCGAAAAAAAACAGACCGGCTTGGGAAAAAAGCAAAATTGCCGGTCTATGGCCCAGCTGATGGCTGTGCATGAATGGCTAATGGCTGTTAGTTATGGAGCTAGGTTAGACTATGTATGTTTAAATCTCTGATTTAAACAGAGCCAGTGTTCAGTCAAATAACTGAATTTATCAAATCTTATCCTTGTATAATATACAAGCTGATGTGAGATCCCTGTCTACAGGTGGACTGGAACTATTATCCAGTAGGCAGTCTACTGTATTTTATCAAACCGTTATTAGTATAATAGATCTCGTAATAATTTTGCAAAAATAATGGCATTTACTATTTTTAAAAGATTATTAGCAAATTTACAGAAATGGTGCATTCGGAAGACAAAACCAATTTTTCACTTTTGACAATTGAGCACCTGCTACATCCAGATTCTAGGGAGGAAAGGAAGGACGATCTTACTGGATCCCATAGCCTCTCCGAGGCACAAACCAGGCTTTTACATAACCCCCCCCCCCCCTGCACCCGAGCTTTTTAAAATAGTAAATGCCACTATTTTTGCAAAATTATTACGAGATCTATTATTCTAATATGAGTTTGATAAAATACAAACCCTGGGGCCATAGAACGGCTATTTAATCCCCTTGAACGGACCTGTGCATGGGCCACTGAGGCATCGAAAAAAAACAGACCGGCTTGGGAAAAAAGCAAAATTGCCGGTCTATGGCCCAGCTGATGGCTGTGCATGAATGGCTAATGGCTGTTAGTTATGGAGCTAGGTTAGACTATGTATGTTTAAATCTCTGATTTAAACAGAGCCAGTGTTCAGTCAAATAACTGAATTTATCAAATCTTATCCTTGTATAATATACAAGCTGATGTGAGATCCCTGTCTACAGGTGGACTGGAACTATTATCCAGTAGGCAGTCTACTGTATTTTATCAAACCGTTATTAGTATAATAGATCTCGTAATAATTTTGCAAAAATAATGGCATTTACTATTTTTAAAAGATTATTAGCAAATTTACAGAAATGGTGCATTCGGAAGACAAAACCAATTTTTCACTTTTGACAATTGAGCACCTGCTACATCCAGATTCTAGGGAGGAAAGGAAGGACGATCTTACTGGATCCCATAGCCTCTCCGAGGCACAAACCAGGCTTTTACATAACCCCCCCCCCCTGCACCCGAGCTTTTTAAAATAGTAAATGCCACTATTTTTGCAAAATTATTACGAGATCTATTATTCTAATAAGAGTTTGATAAAATACAAACCCTGGGGCCATAGAACGGCTATTTAATCCCCTTGAACGGACCTGTGCATGGGCCACTGAGGCATCGAAAAAAAACAGACCGGCTTGGGAAAAAAGCAAAATTGCCGGTCTATGGCCCAGCTGATGGCTGTGCATGAATGGCTAATGGCTGTTAGTTATGGAGCTAGGTTAGACTATGTATGTTTAAATCTCTGATTTAAACAGAGCCAGTGTTCAGTCAAATAACTGAATTTATCAAATCTTATCCTTGTATAATATACAAGCTGATGTGAGATCCCTGTCTACAGGTGGACTGGAACTATTATCCAGTAGGCAGTCTACTGTATTTTATCAAACCGTTATTAGTATAATAGATCTCGTAATAATTTTGCAAAAATAATGGCATTTACTATTTTTAAAAGATTATTAGCAAATTTACAGAAATGGTGCATTCGGAAGACAAAACCAATTTTTCACTTTTGACAATTGAGCACCTGCTACATCCAGATTCTAGGGAGGAAAGGAAGGACGATCTTACTGGATCCCATAGCCTCTCCGAGGCACAAACCAGGCTTTTACATAACCCCCCCCCCCTGCACCCGAGCTTTTTAAAATAGTAAATGCCATTATTTTTGCAAAATTATTACGAGATCTATTATACTAATAACGGTAAATAAATAATAAATAGTAAATAAATCAAAATCAGTTACATTATTTTATCTTATTCATAGCATAAATGTTCTCGAAGATTACTAAAAAGAAATTGAATTAGACTACAGCAAATTGGCAAACTTTACCTTGTATCTGTTTCCACCGAGTTTGTTTGGGGCGTTCTTCAACATATCAGCAATACTTGTCTCAACATCTCTTTCAGTTGCATTAGTGTGGGTGTTGATACAGGCTTCTGGAAATTTATAAGAATTAATTAATATATATAATTATAATTCACTTTGCTATTCCCCATTCCACAGTCCTCTCGTCCTTCCCACTTCCCTGTCCCCACATCATCCCCACTATTCCCACTTCCCTGTCCCATCGTCCTCCTTACCATTTTCCCCTCCCCTGTCCTTCTTCCTCCCCCACCATCTCCCATTCACCTGTCCCTTTGTCCTCCCCAGCATTCCCCTGTCCCCACCATCCCCAACTCCCCAGTCCCCTCGTCCTCCCCACCATTACCCTCTCCTCTGTCCCCTCGTCTTCCCCACCATACCCCCTCTCGTCCTCCCCACCATTCCAAACTACCTCATCCGATGCATTCTATAATGGTCTGATGCTTCCATCAGAAAATTGGGAACATCAAATGATCTGATATTCCCATCACTGAAAAATAAGAACAGCTAAAAAAATGAAATGAAAAAAATAAAAAAATAAACAATACTCATGAAATGAACAGTATGGTAAACAACACAGCTCAATTTCAATGCAATGTCACACAAAATTATTAAATCGAAATGAAAATAAATTGAAATCTATGAAAATTCAAATTATCAATACAATCGGAAATATTGAAATAATATCGCAACATAATATAGTGTGGGTTGCTCTTACGTGCAACAGACGGTGCTGTTTTTCAAAAAAGGCATGGTTTTACCTGTCACAAGTGTGGCATCTATACTTATACTCACGAAATGAACGGTATGGTAAACAACATAGCTCAATTGCAATGCAATGTCACAATAACATTTAATAACAATAATAACAATAACATTTAAATATACTTTAAGATATAATCTAGAAGAAAATAAGAACATTGAAACGGTTCATGAACTCGATTTCAATAAAGGACACTATGGGGAACTTTGAAAAACAGTTAATGAGTATAATTAGACAGACTTGTTGCTAGGCAGAGGAGTAAATAATGAGATATATGGCAAATTTTGCAAAATATACGGCACACAAACATTCATACCCAAACAAAGCAAAATGCTAGGTAAGAACAAAGCAGTTGGCCCGTAGGGGAAAGGAGATACCCACAAGACTGGAATACAAGTCATTAACAAGCACACAAGTACTACACTACACAACAACCGCACTACTACCAGAACTGGACGAATCACTACCAAAACAACACATTGCACATCACTACCAAAACAACACAACACAACACAAGCATTGGCAAAGAATTATAGACCAGTTGCACTAACATCCCACATAATAAAATTATTTGAGAGTGATCAGGAGTCAGATTACTAGTTTTATAGAGACCAATGACCTCCACAATCCAGGCCAACAAGGATTTAGAGCAGTTTCTATGATCGAGCCACTGAGATCTATAAAGAATTCTGATCAAGAAAGAGATCTAGGGGTGGTTTTAGATAGAAAACTATAACCTGAGGATCATATTAAGAACATTCTGCGAGGGGCCTATGCTACACTTTTTAACTTTAGAATTGCTTTTAAATACATAGGTCAAAAAGTTTTAAAAGTTTTAAAAGTTTTTTAAACCTCTCGTGTATCATGAGTGTGTTAAAGCATCAGATGGTGCATTCAGATGATGAATATTACCTAGTTCCTTCATCTGGGAAGAATGAACACATATTGGTGCATTCGGATGATAAAAACTAACTACTGTAGTTTAATTGATCAACAGACTGTATATCATATGCAGACTGTATGTGGATCTGCGGGCCACTCCAAACAACAGCCTGGTGGACCAAGCTCCACCAGGGCTAAAGCACAAAGTGATATAGATGTGGTCTGTAGGTCTGTATATTAAACAGCACCTGACGTGCACAGAGCTACTAAACTCAATGTGGTGGTAGAGTGGTGGGGGGGGGGGGGAAACATTGCAGAAAAAAACAAAAATACAATTTGGTCAACAAAACAGCATTGTTTAAAATAGAAGACATGGGTTGTCATTTTGGGGGTAAGGTAGGTTACATTGAGTTAATTAGTTAGTACTTAGTTTTTATCTTAAACTGGTTGGGAGAGGTACAGTGTTGCTGTGCTGGTGAAAGAACACCTAAAGGTAAATTAAATAATGATTGCGAATCCACAAGAAGTTGACATAATATCGCTAGAGATCTGCAATCAGGATGATAAACTTTCCTTAAAGAATTTGACAAACACTTGCTGATAGGACATGAAGTAAATGAAATGTATGTCAAGTTTTGTGAAATATATGATAAAAGCACAACAAAATTTGTACCAAAGGAGAGATGCAGAACTAGGAAAAGGGGTTTGTTCAACAGAAATTGCGAGAGGGCCTGAGACCCAAACACACACAAATGGAATCAATATATAGCAAGAGGCCAAACCCCCAAACATACAAGCGATGCAAAGATGCGAGAAACAGCAGCAGCATTAAGGAGAGGGACTTAAGGACCATAAATAAAGTGTGAAAATAAACTCGAGTAAATTTTTTTAACTACTCTCGACAGTGAAGAAAAACAAATATTCAGACGATTTGTGTTAGAATCATTAATCTTACACTTTCGGTCATATTCAACAACACAAATACATACACACACATTCCTGTTGCTGTAGCAAGTGAAGAATTACACACACAGATCACAATAACATGATGCATCAAATGAACAAATCCACAAGGGCCGTGACGAGGATTCGAACCTGCGTCCGGGAGCATCCCAGACACTGCCTTAATCGACTGAGCTACAACAGGGTAAAAGGGTTGAAACCGAAGTTCTACTGAACTTACTGGATCCCATAGCCTCTCCGAGGCACAAACCAGGCTTTTACACAACCCCCCCCCCCCTGCACCCGAGCTATGTCAACAGGCCGTTCTCCCTCTTCGCCCTTCCGAATGCACCATATCAGTAAATTTTTTAATAATCTTTTAAAAATAGTAAATGCCACTATTTTTGCAAAATTATTACGAGATCTATTATTCTATAGAATAATGCATATAAATGCATATATGCATATAAATACAAAACATAAATACAAAAGTAAATGTAAATAATTTTACCTTGCACCTAGATCCACCAAGCCTGTATGGCGCGCGTTTCAGTACTTCGGAAATCTAGAACTATCTTGAATCTCTAATCTGCAATGAAACAATACATATTATTGCACTTACCAAAACATGGATGAATGTAGAAAATACAGAACTATTAGCTGAATATCAAATAAATGGATTTAATCTATTTCACACAGATAGATATATTACACCGTGTATATTAGGTAATACCTAACATACACGCCTCCACACACACTACATTTGAAATGTAGTCTCAAAAAGACTACATTTCAACAGCAAAGATTACTCCATAAAAAAATAATTAAATTATTGACCAACATGAGAGAGGGTTAGCCAACATGAGGGTTGTGTTGATTGCCTGAAAATATTTAAATTGTGTAATGTATTGAATGGCATTTTTCAAGTTACAACATTTTTTAAATTACTGAACTAGGTTCTAGGCTTTGCTAGGCTTAATTCAATTATTACAGATAAGCCTAACCTAGCCTAGAACCCAGTGGGTTTTCTTCCTATTGGGGAGTGTTGTACATGCCTCGCCTCCACATACACACTAGCACAGCCAGGCCTCGCCTCCACATACACACTAGCACAGCCAGGCCTCGCCTCCACATACACCAGCACTGCCAGGCCTCGCCTCGCCTCCACATACACCAGCACTGCCAGGCCTCGCCTCCACATTTAAACCAACCAAGCCCACAAATACGTTAACATGGACCAGCATTACACCGTCTAACATACTCTGTCAGATGTAACAACTAAATTTGTGAATTCAAGACCAAATCTATTGTATAACACAGTGTTAGTACGAGAAAAACATTACTTACATTCGAAGCCGTGTTTTAAAATGGCGGCGGTCTTGTACTGACGCTCCAAACTGTGTGTTCGTTTGCGTATGATGAACGTGTGACAATTTACTACAACAATTATTTAATTATTCTTATTCTTTATTTTAATATTTTTAGGGTACATGAAATTTCAAACTTATTTGCACACAATAATATAATTGCATTGTCATAACTTTTATATATTACGGAAAATACGATGACATGAACGAAGTCAAAGTGAAGTTGAAGTCAAAGTCATTCGCCGAACGTATTAGTCATTTTTTTTCATACATACATAGTTGATTTACAAACATAATGTTGGATTTATAGATTTATTTATAAATTTGTATTTATTTACCTGTATTTACCCAAGTCTTTCCTAAATCTAAACTTATCCAATTTATACCCATTGTTTCGTGTTCTATCTTGTGTTGACAATTTTAATACCCTATTAATATCCCCTTTGTTATATCTATTCAGGAAATTGTGGTTGATCTCGAACCCATTGATAATGTGACGACTTATACAGAATTTTGTAACTATATCATCAAGATTGTAACCAGCTTAGCTAAATGTAGTGTGGGGTTCAGTCCCTAAGCCCATATATGTGCCTCTCTAACCATTTAGGTTACAGGGCAAAAACATAAAAACAAAGGTAACTGCAGAAGGCCTATTGGCCCATACCAGGCAGCTCCTATCTATAACAGATAAACACTAAGTACTACCTAATTAACTCAATGTAACCTACCAACCTAACCCCCAAAATGTCAATCCATATCTTTTATTTTAAACAATGCTGTTTTGTTGACCAAATTGTATTTTTACTCTTTTTCTGTCATGTTTCTCCCACCCCTGTTTTTTCCCTTTTTTCTTATTTTTTCTCAACATAATTCATACTTTAATTATGCGGATCAGGACATCACCTGATCAAACACATCAAACATCGTTTGACCACCATCAAACACACACATTTCGTGTGTGTTTGACGCTCACTGATATGTACCAGCGTTGTTTTATATATGGTGCTATTCTATCTTACGCTTTGTTGCTCTTTTTTACCTACGGGCTCATAGAACATTCTATTGCGAAAACATTGGCACAAAAATGAATGACGTACATACAATAATAATGTCAGGACAGTGATATAATTATAAACTTTCAAAGCACTGTATCGCCCATGTGTCGTCTTGTCACCAATACTGGGTAACAGTTCCGCCACTTCCCACACTCTTGCGGGTGGGCAGCGACCATTATTCTACGTTTATATTCATATCACCGTGTTGGGAATTTCATTGCGAGTACATTGATACCAAAATTAACGCTGTAGGACAAGTGTGGAAGTGATAACAATCCCAAGAGTAAAAACATTTTGTTGCTCTTGGGCACTCACGGCGAGTCATCTACGTAGGTATTTATTGGGTGCTGGTATTCATATAACTTTTGGTGACCGTTTTTGCTGATTTTCTTCTAGAGAATGTTATTACGAACACGTTGGTACCAAAATGAAATACATAGCTCGAGAACTAAGGTCAGGAGAGTAAAAAGAGTATACACATTTTTGTTTTGACGCTTAATTAAGGTTATTGTGAGTACTCATCGCCTGCCTAGAAACTGGAACTAGTAATTCCATCTATCATACATATCATACAAGAGGAGCCACACATCTATGGATCATCCAATAAAATCAGCAGACTTCTAGATGTTACTACTGCTCGGCTTAGACTCGGTTACAAGTATCTCTGGGAATTCTCATTATCTGCTGATGTAGACCTGACCAAATGTAAACTGTGTCAACAAAATTATTCGCACACCCTCCGTCACTATGTGATGGAGTGCGAAAAGATACATGAATTTAGAGACAATTCTATAACCAATGTTCCAGCGATGTGTCAATATTTCATTCAAAATGATCTGCTACCAGAAATTTTAGCCAAATATCCCCAGTTTGCTAACTGTAGATAACAACTAAGTGATTGTAACCTATCCACCGCTGCCCACTGGATGGGGGACGGTGTGCAGGACAAACATATAAATTTTGATACTAGCTCTCCACATATGTCAGTTGCTTAATTTAGAACCTGTACTTGAGGTCGATCTCGAACCCATTGTTGATGTGATGACTTATATTGAATTTTGTAACTAGCTCATCAAGATTGTAACTTGCTTAGCTAAATGAATTGTGGGGTTCAGTCCCTGAGCCCATTATGTGCCTCTGTAACCCTTTCCACAACCGCCCACAAGATGGGTATGGGGTGCATAATGGGGTGGGGTGTCTTGGCCAAACGTGCCACATCAAAACCACAAGTTGACATTGAATGTGAATTAACAATGAGACAAGTAAGATTTATACTAATACATTTATACTAACTCTGTTGAGCGTTGACCATTTATACATCAAATCTGTTGATGTGAGCACTTTAGTTTAGTCTGCCGTTTAAAGAAAAAAAGAGCATATCAATGGTATATCACAGAAAACGAATTTATCATAAACTCATGTATTTGTCTTATCATATTGAACTGCATTCATATTTTTAATATATAACAATATGAATATACAAATTTCTGTAAATCCCCTACCTTGTTGGAATCTGTGGAAATGAATGAGCAAATGTGCTGGCTGAAGGCGCTGAAGGAAACCACATTGGTTTCATTTTGGATACAAATGTCCATGGAAATTCAAAATGGAAACTAATTATATAGTTGAACCTGCAGAGACGAGTTTAAGAATCTGTGTTGAGAGTGATGGACACAGCCTTCACAATTATACTTCAGAGAATGTAAACATCTAAGAGTCATTAGAAATATGTGTAGAATAATAAACCCTACATTGTTTGAGTTAGGGAAAACACCATTTGTGATATATAGATACTATAGCTGTTCCTAAAGATTCACCCTTTTTTGCACCAGCAAGATAACATATAAGATTTTAAGAGTTGACGAATGTTAATATTCTTGTTTGATAAACTGTGAACTTGAGACATAGTTAATAAGAACATATTAACACAACAAAATGTTTTCAAAATCCTTAACACCACTTTCCAGCAACTTATATAATTTATATAAATTATTTTAGAGAATAATACATAAATTATATATTTAAACATGATATAGTGTTTAGTGGAATGTATAAGGAGTCAAATTGTGTTAAAAAGAGCAATTTTTAGAAAATTTGGAAAAATACTTTTTTCTGTTCAAATTATAACTAAATGGATTATAAAGGTTTCACTCAGCCAATATATATCATTCACAATTTATTAATGAATTTTACAAAAAAACACCATAAATTTTATATTTAAACATGTAAAAACTATTTGTTTTACATTTGGAAGAAAATAATTGTAGAAAAACAATTTATAATTAAACCTTTGTGTTTGGATTTTTTGAGTAAAAGTTTCTCAAAGGCTCTCCTGCACCATTCTCAATGCAAATCATTCCCACACCTATGGCAAGAGATAGGCGAACGTTGTGTAGATGATTTGTGTTTGCTGGGTATTGCTTAGTTGAATAAACAAAGGGTAAGGAAGGTAGGGTGCGATCTGACCGTGTGATATTTATTACTGTGTGAATGACATAGCTGAGTAAAAAAAAGGTATTAAAGGATGGGATGTTTACTTTGATAGAGTGGAGAGCGTCTTGATCTGAAATAATTAATTTTGATGAACTCAGGTGAAAGACAGGAGTTGCAGCTCGGTAATTTGCTTTTGATTTATTTCACAGGGGTCTGAAATGTAGTTGGGGTTTTAAATCTAAGAGGAGTTGGACTGATAGTAGTGAATTTACATGAGCGAACTAAGACAGGGGGCAAAAGCTGAAACTTGGTAACTGCTTTGGCCTTATTTACTACTTCTGAAATAGCTACGTTTTAAGTTTTAAGGGATTGGTTAGATACTAAAGAAGATACGTGAGAGTACTAAGGTGGGGAACTGGAGTTGGAGCTCAGTAACTTAATTGTCGTATTGTACTGTGTACGAAATAGCTACTTTTAAATTTTAAGGGATTTCGTTAGATACTAAAGAAGATACGAGAGAGAACTTAGGTGGGGAACAGGAACTGGAGCTCGATAATTGTTTGGATCAATTTTACTATGTCTGAAATACAGTGGTGTTAAATTTCAGGGAAATTGATTTGGTAATAACGAAGATACGAAAGTGAACTAAGGCAGAGGACAAGAGCTTAAATTCAGTATCACTAATCTCTTTACTTGTTCAGTTAGAAGTATGTTTGTTTTAAATTATGTGAAAATTGATTGGGTATTGACAGAGTTGAAACAGTAAAGTATGGCGGGGAACAGGATCGAGCTGGAGCTTGGTAACTAAATTATTGTAATCTACTATGTCCGAAATACAGCGGTTAAAAATTTTAGGGGGTTTGAACTGTTAGTAATGAATCTAGGACAGGGGACTAAGGCGGGAACCTAAGCAAGAGATCGATAATTGTTTGGATTTATTGAACTACGTTTGAAATTGAACTAAAATTGGGCTGTTAGTAGTGAAAATAAACTTATAAATGCGGTCTCTAACAAATTTGGTCTTAAAATGGTCTCTGTCAATTTTTTTTGGTCTCAACTGGACTCTGATAATATTCGAATTTCCTCCATAAGAACTCTTTAAGAATGCATGTGTAAGTAAAGTAAGTAAATAAGTAATTATTTCGGTCTTTAACTGACTAACTTTGGCCACAAAATGGACTCTGTCAAATTTCGGTCTTCAAAAAGACACTGCCTTGTAATAACCCTGTAATATCTCTGACCTTGTAATTGTTCTGAACGCTACCCTTGTTGTAACTCTCTCTCTCTCTACTCTTTCCCTTCACCCAATACCCCAGCTTAACACTGTTACTGTCCAGTATGACCCCTCACTGGACTGCCACGAATATAAACTGAGTATTAAATGAGGAGAACACAACAAGAATAAGGGGGGTTATTAATTAAACGAATAAATAAAAAAATCATTAAATCATTAGAACACTACCACCACCTTCCAAACATAAATGAATGTGTCTAAAATTACTGGTTCCCTAGGAAGGAAGGGACTCAATAATCAGGGAACTCAGAGGGCACGTTAATGAATCTTAATGGATTAATACTGTAATCTTACTGAACTGAACGGGAGATTCTAGAGCGACTTTACTATCCATAAGATGGAGAACACAGGGGAATTTCTAGCACAGCAAATGAAAGTCACAAGAATGAATAACACAGTCATTAATCAAAGGGAACAGATAACTAAACACAAATACATTAAAATACTTTATTATTGGAACCCGTATATTTAAATCAAAATTGAAACATAGCCTACTCTAACAAAAACCCTACGAGGCAATGGAATGTAACACTAATATACACAACTCTAAGTGCACAATTACCTTCAATACTGCAGCTTGCCAAAGGAGGTTGATTGGCTGCCCACAGGTCACCTGACCTGTACCTCAGTTGAGGCCTCAAGACACACTAACTATTCTTTATTAAAAATGCTTACCAGTGGGGCAGGCTCCACCCCCTAGTTCCTAGGACCATATTAACTCCACCTATCCCAAGCCTATGGCCAATGGATTTAAACATAACTAGGTGATCTAGAATCCGGGCCAATGGCATGAACAGGCACTACCCTGTGAGGCCTCGATTCCACAGGCCTACATGTCTTCAACCAATCCGGATCAGTCTTGACCATAAGGGTCAATTCCTCTTGACAGAAAACTCCAAAAACTGGGAAGACACCAACGACTTTCCTGTGGGAATGCAGGCTGGGCACCCACGTGTAACTTGAGATCACAAGTTTATTGGCCCTGGGGTACTATTTTCAATTCGTCACTGGACAGATGGACAGGAGAGCGAGGGGAGCAAATGGCTTCCAACTGTTTATGACCACGAGGGTCAGACCGTGACAAAAGGCAGGGATGACCCAAAGGGAGGGAAGGCAAGCAAGGGAAGGGAAGGGAAAGAGGAGGGAGAAGAGAAAGGGGGAAGGGGAAGGGGCTATGGTGTGCATATACCATTACAACTCCCCCTCTTCGGAATTTAAGAAATTTGTGTGTAAAGAAGTTTAAAGCACACATTTCTTATCCAGAAACCCTGCCCAATCATAATCATTAACTCCAAAAACAACATTTTACTCAACAATAAATGACCCAATGCCTCAAAACAACAGAAATAATTATCTAATCCTAACTAATTCCATACAATCCTCCAAAACAAATAATGGCACCCCCAAAAGGTGTGCCCCAGCATGTATACATACATAACAAACAGAGTAATAATACATAAAACATAAGGACAGAGACCGTCCCTATAATCCTGGCTGTCCACTTGGGTGCAGCCCTGTACCCTTCCACCTACCTGGAAGACAAAACATCCTATACCTGTCTTGATATAGTAACAAATAACTGGAAAAATCCAAACCTAACAACTATCAACTAGCTAAAATCAGCCCATAGCCTTCAGCTATCTCAGTATTCCACCTGGAATAAAGATCAAACACATCACAGCACATCACATAGAAACATTAAAAAAAAAATAAAAAAAATTAAAAATATTCTATCAAAATAGAGGAACACTACCCTTCAGGGTCCTCGTGTTCCACTCCACACCTGTGGCAACTGTCTACCACAGCGTAACCAGATCCTTAAAATCTAAAGAGAATACACAAAAATATTTTTATTACAAAAAAAATTCATTGTCCACAGACATGTCTCTTAACTAACAACAACATACTGGATATGAGTTCCTCAAACTCCTTATATCCCAGAGTTCATACTGTGACGGAGTTCCCCCCTTATAATTCTCCCACACCTGCAGTAAGAGTCATGTCTACTTTTCCCAAGCGTTCTCTACGTTGCAGGCTACAATTTGATATATGGGAGAGAGTGGAGTGTTCTCGGAGAGCCGAGAAATTTGTGAAATAGTAATATTTTGGCCTGTGGTATAGGCCCTTTAGGGAGCCAAGATGGCGCTTGCCTTCCTGATTTCCCGCCAAAACCATGTGATGTCAGTGGCACCGGATTGGTCACCGACAGCAATGTGGCACCGGGAGCCAATGAAAACCTCCCGTGGCGAAAGTGACGTCACGAAGGAAGGGGGTCCGGCCAGCGCGCCGAGCTGGTGCCAGCAGTCAGACACGACACGTTAAAGTGGTCGGACGTGCGACGATTGGTCCTGTCAGTTTGACAGTTGTTTCCCACTCCCGTGGATTTACGCGTCACCTGAAGTCTGCCAGTACTCTGAGAGGTCTTCCCTAGTTCATGTGTTGAACCAGAGAGGGAATCGACGGTTATTTGAGCAACAAGTGCTCCAGTCAGGTACTGTGCAAGAAGAAGTAGTGAAGCCGTGCAGTGACGTATGTGACGTCTGTGGCAGTTCACCAGTTCGTGACAGCGTAGTGGCTGACAGAGCCACTGGGTAGCAGAGGAAGGAGAGGACTATTTGGGGAATCCGGATGACTGTAGCTGAGACGTAGGCGGCAGCCGTTGCTGAGAGAAGACGACGGCCAGGAGACCGACTCCAACCCTTCAAGAAGTCAAGAAGGAGGACGGACCTGCAGTGAAGAGGGCACGGAGACGACGCGCTAAACGGTGGGACGACGAGAGGCTCTGGTAGGACACGACGACGTGTCGTGTGGGGGCGTTCCCGACACGAGGACCAGGAGCTACATCTCGACTCTCATCGGAGGATAGGTTGAAGTAGGTGTTTCTAGTACCCTCCCCATTCCCCTTTAGTTAGCTATATTATTCGGCTATATTATCTAGCCTGAGGATTTTATATGTCGTGAGCAAGTCTCACCCGTGTCACAGTAAGGCACCAGTTTGCCGTGTAGTACTATCAAGAGTACATATAATACTTATGTTGATTATTGGTGTGTACAGGCACCAGGAACAAGTGATAAATTTACTGTGTTGTGTATATCTTTCTAGAGATTTTGATGTGAACATATAGTGATAAATTATATATAATATTATGCCAGTATTTGGAAGTTAGGCTATGTGCCCCGAAACTATTTATTTTACCATTTGCTGATGTCTGATCTATATGCATTATTATGTCCGTGTTCGTGCAGTGATTAATCATTTGTGAGTACAGTGAATTATTGCGTTTTCGCCCTCGAGAGAAAGTACTGAAAACTCAAGTGTTAATACTTCATAATATGTCATTGAATGAAGGGCAGTGAAAGCCATTACAGTGAGTCATTGTAGCATTGATTGTAGAAACGACTGTTTGAGCCTGAGTACAGAGTAACCAAGTGATACGTGCTATTGTGCCAATATCGAGAGTGCGAGTTTCTGGTAATATTGGAGAACTTAAAGAAACAGCGCGCGCGAATCTGAAAACAAGCAATAAGCTTCCGCACGGGGGCCAGGCGATCAGCTGTTCTTGACACTTGATGAGGAGGGGAGGTGTTGCCACTTAGTGAGTGCATACTATTCGTGGGAACTACTGGCCGCTGCCAGGATCAGTTGATTTATCTATTATTGTTTGGCCTTGTGACGTCTTTCATACATTTTAAGTAAAATACAAAATCACCTTTGTGTTTTTATCATCTTCTCCATTGATCTTGTGGCTATATTATACTGAAAGCATAGAGTGATAACAATAAGTACCTGCCTGATTCCTGATCTTTTGAGTGTGACCTTGCCAAGGCTACCACTAATTCCACCAGTCCACTGATGGTGTTACTGGCCACCTAAAACACCAGTTGGCGACCTTGTGGTTAACCGTAGAGCCCGATTGTTGGGGAGGGCACATGACAGTCAAGTGAACGAGTCGTGTTCCCACTCCTTCTCAATTAGAGGCCGTTGAGATTGACTGGGAGACTCTCCTGGCGTGCAGTGGCGCCGTGAGGATCGAGTGAAGACCCGCAGGGCTACGGTGAGTGACCTTTGAGCATAACTATTGCTCACCCCAGAGTAAGAATAGAGAAGTAGAGTAAGGATAACCCAACATTGGCGACCTTGCCAGGATATCGATCGAAGTAAAGGTTGCAGTGGTGGTACTTGGCAGTGGTGTTAGAGATCAGGTGCAGGTTATCACTCATAGCACAAGATGGAGGATGATAAAGTGACGAGGTTTATTGACTCTAGAGACGAACAGGTGCTGGAAGAGTGCACCAAGGCACAGTTACAGGCTATAGTGGATCATTTTGGAATAAAGCTGAAATCTGCCAGAGTGGCAGAAAGAAGACTAGAGATAATGGCTCAGCTCAGGGCTCGAGACGAAGCTTTGGGGGAGGAAAGGCCCCAAACACCTACCAGTGCGGGTGAACACCTGAGTATTGGTGGAAGCAGCAGGGGATCCAGCGGCAGCAGGCACAGCATTAAGCTAGAAATGATGAAGCTGCAGCTGGAAGCACAACAGCGCAAAGAAGAGCGAGAAGCACAGCAGCGCAAAGAAGAGCGAGAAGCAGAAGCACAGCAGCGCAGAGAAGAGCGAGAAGCACAGCAGCGTAAAGAAGAGCGAGAAGCAGAAGCACAGATGAAGCATGAAGAGCGAGAAGCACAACAGCGCAAAGAAGAACGAGAAGCACAGCTACGCCGGGAAGAACAAGAGCGAGAAGCACAGCAGCGCAGCGAAGAGCGAGAAGTTGGGCTGAGACAACTGGAAATAGAAGCCAGAAAGGTGGTAGAGCTGAAGCGAGCTGAATTAGGACTCGGTGTACCTGCTCCGCCGCCACAGGAAGACCGACGAGTGAGGGAACGAGACCTGCCGGTCTATGTGCCTAGTGAAGCCGAAAGTTTCTTCGATCACTTTGAGAGAGTTGCTGCTCTGAAGAGGTGGCCGAGGGCGGAGTGGGCGGAGTTGGTCCAAGGGAGGCTCACAGGTGAAGCTCGTGAAGCCTTCACTATGCTCGACTTCCAAGAATGCACCAACTACGATGTGGTAAAACGAGCTGTGCTCCGTTCCTTCAAGCTCACGCCGGAGTGTTACCGGAAGAGGTTTAGAGAATGTACCCGGTCGCCAGGAAAATCGTATGCGGAGACGGCGAGGCACATAGAAAGAAAGCTCTTTAAGTGGCTGGACTCTGAAGAAGCGAGGTCGGTCGAAGAGGTCAAGGAACTAATGGCCATGGAAAAGTTTATGTCCGTGCTCTCTCCTGAGATCAGGATGAGGATAAAGGAGGCGGACAAAAAGAACCTGAGGGCCGCAGCCGACCGAGCCGACATGTTAGAGGAAGCACTACGCCCAAGCCGAGAGGGACAGTACCGATCATCCGTGTACTCCGGAAGCAGTAGGAATTATAGGAGGACGGATGGATGGAGGACAGGAGCAAGTTCTCCCAGGTCCCACCGCTCGAGATGGGACGACAGAGGAACAAAAGGTGCTGTAGAGCCGATAGAGGAGAACCAAGCTGAAAGCTCGGGAACTGTTACTGCAACGAAGGAAACGACAAGTGAGGCGAGAAGGACACAGGGAGCAACGGCCTCTGAAGGCAGTGCTAAGGTGAGCGGTGGCGGATGGTCTCCGCCAAGGGTCCTCTGCTACAACTGCGGAAAAATCGGACACGTCGCGCGAGAATGCAGACGCTTTAAGCAGCGGGGACACGTTGCTTTAGTGATGTTCGAGGGCCAGAGGGCCGAGGGAGTGCGGGATGAACCCGTGCTGAATGGGGAGAAGAAAGTTCACCCATTCATGTGTCAAGGAACCGTAAGGATGGGGGTCGCAGACCCCATCCCCGTGAAGATGCTAAGAGACACCGGGGCTGATTTCACCCTGGTGAGTGAAACCCTGTTTCCCGAGGGTTACATGAGTACCAGTGTGGGGGTGGCAAGTGTGACCACTGTGGGAGTCCCAGTGAGGATGCCCCTACACCAGGTAACTTTGGATTCCGATTATGGCTGCCAGACCCTAGTGGTGGGAGTCTGTACATCAATGCCCAAGATGGAGGCACAGGTCATCTTGGGGAATGACGCGTGTGGAGGATATGTCCTTCCGCATCTCGTGAAGGGCGAAGAGTGCCTAGAACAATACAAGGAGACAGGCGAAGAGTTGAACGCCTGTGGGGACGAGAAGGGAATCGCACCGGTGGCGATCCCAGTTTGTGCTGTAAGGCCGAGACAGCACGAAGAACAAGGAGGTTGTGGATCTGATGGGGCTGAGGAGACGACTGACAGCCTGGGAACAGATCACCTCTGCGTAGGACCCAGAGAACGAGTGGAGGGCGAAAGTAGCCCGAATGGTGAGTTGCAGGTGACCCTCACCGGTTCTCCAGGGGTAGACCGCACTCGTCTCGGAGAGTTGCAGCAGGAGGAGTTCCCCGAATTGGTTAGTGAGGCCGAAGGAGGACGTGTGGGTCCTGAGAAGGCTTACTTTCCATTTATCTATATTATATATGCCATGCTATCCATGATGAAGGAACGATGGACACCAGGAGCGACAGTGGGAACGGTGATTGAATATGTCCAGAAGTTCAGAGAACGTCTCACCCTAACGAAGGAACTGGCTGGGAAACACCTGAAGGAGGCGCAGCGTAAGATGTCGGAGTGGTACGACAGGAGAGCTGCGCAGAGGAATTTTCAGGTCGGATCCCAAGTAATGGTTGTGCTGCCAGGTAAAGGTAGGGTGACCAAGTCGCGGTTCAAGGGACCGTACCAAGTGCTGCGACGGTTGGGTCCGGTGTCGTACGAGATTGGGAAGCCGGACGGACCCCGGAAGAAACAGGTGTGTCACGCAGACCGCCTGAGACCTTTCTTCACTGTGGAAGGAAGAGCCGCCAGGCAGGACGGAACGAATACCCGAGAACCCCAGCGGAAGACGGTTCTGTGTGTACCGAGGGACCGAGAACTCCCGGAGGAGGAAAGTAAGTGGTCCAGGGCGGACGGCACCCGTCTCACCGACACTGAGAGTCTGACAAGGATCAAGGTCAAGCACATCAAGGGGAAGGACGACGTAGTAGCGGACGCCCTATCCCGCATACACTAACCAGACATGACTCTTATTTTAAGGGGAGGGGTATGTGACGGAATTCCCCCCCTTATAATTCTCCCACGCCTGCAGTAAGAGTTATGTCTACTTTTCCCAAGCGTTCTCTACGTTGCAGGCTACAATTTGATATATGGGAGAGAGTGGAGTGTTCTCGGAGAGCCGAGAAATTTGTGAAATAGTAATATTTTGGCCTGTGGTATAGGCCCTTTAGGGAGCCAAGATGGCGCTTGCCTTCCTGATTTCCCGCCAAAACCATGTGACGTCAGTGGCACCGGATTGGTCACCGACAGCAATGTGGCACCGGGAGCCAATGAAAACCTCCCGTGGCGAAAGTGACGTCACGAAGGAAGGGGGTCCGGCCAGCGCGCCGAGCTGGCGCCAGCAGTCAGACACGACACGTCAAAGAGGTCGGACGTGCGACGATTGGTCCTGTCAGTTTGACAGTTGTTTCCCGCTCCCGTGGATTTACGCGTCACCTGAAGTCTGCCAGTACTCTGAGAGGTCTTCCCTAGTTCATGTGTTGAACCAGAGAGGGAATCGACGGTTATTTGAGCAACAAGTGCTCCAGTCAGGTACTGTGCAAGAAGAAGCAGTGAAGCCGTGCAGTGACGTATGTGACGTCTGTGGCAGTTCACCAGTTCGTGACAGCGTAGTGGCTGACAGAGCCACTGGGTAGCTGAGGAAGGAGAGGACTATTTGGGGAATCCGGACGACTGTAGCTGAGACGTAGGCGGCAGCCGTTGCTGGGAGAAGACGACGGCCAGGAGACCGACTCTAACCCTTCAAGAAGTCAAGAAGGAGGACGGACCTGCAGTGAAGAGGGCACGGAGACGACGCGCTAAACGGTGGGACGACGAGAGGCTCTGGTAGGACACGACGACGTGTCGTGTGGGGGCGTTCCCGACACGAGGACCAGGAGCTACATCTCGACTCTCATCGGAGGATAGGTTGAAGTAGGTGTTTCTAGTTCCCTCCCCATTCCCCTTTAGTTAGCTATATTATTCGGCTATATTATCTAGCCTGAGGATTTTATATGTCGTGAGCAAGTCTCACCCGTGTCACAGTAAGGCACCAGTTTGCCGTGTAGTACTATCAAGAGTACATATAATACTTATGTTGATTATTGGTGTGTACAGGCACCAGGAACAAGTGATAAATTTACTGTGTTGTGTATATCTTTCTAGAGATTTTGATGTGAACATATAGTGATAAATTATATATAATATTATGCCAGTATTTGGAAGTTAGGCTATGTGCCCCGAAACTATTTATTTTATCATTTACTGATGTCTGATCTATATGCATTATTATGTCTGTGTTCGTGCAGTGATTAGTCATT
Organism: Procambarus clarkii; assembly: GCF_040958095.1. Taxonomy (NCBI): domain Eukaryota; kingdom Metazoa; phylum Arthropoda; class Malacostraca; order Decapoda; family Cambaridae; genus Procambarus; species Procambarus clarkii. Next base: position 26,316,801 of record NC_091214.1, read on the forward strand.
TGTGAGTACAGTGAATTATTGCGTTTTCGCCCTCAAGAGAAAATACTGAAAACTCAAGTGTTAATACTTCATAATATGTCATTGAATGAAGGGCAGTGAAAGCCATTACAGTGAGTCATTGTAGCATTGATTGTAGAAACGACTGTTTGAGCCTGAGTACAGTGTAACCAAGTGATACGGGCTATTGTGCCAATGTCGAGAGTACGAGTTTCTGTTAATATTGGAGAACTTAAAGAAACAGCGCGCGCGAATCTGAAAACAAGCAATAAGCTTCCGCACGGGGGCCAGGCGATCAGCTGTTCTTGACACTTGATGAGGAGGGGAGGTGTTGCCACTTAGTGAGTGCATACTATTCGTGGGAACTACCGGCCGCTGCCAGGATCAGTTGATTTATCTATTATTGTTTGGCCTTGTGACATCTTTCATACATTTTAAGTAAAATACAAAATCACCTTTGTGTTTTTATCATCTCCTCCATTGATCTTGTGGCTATATTATACTGAAAGCATAGAGTGATAACAATAAGTACCTGCCTGATTCCTGATCTTTTGAGTGTGACCTTGCCAAGGCTACCACTAATTCCACCAGTCCACTGATAGTGTTACTGGCCACCTAAAACACCAGTTGGCGACCTTGTGGTTAACCGTAGAGCCCGATTGTTGGGGAGGGCACATGACAGTCAAGTGAACGAGTCGTGTTCCCACTCCTTCTCAATCAGAGGCCGTTGAGATTGACTGGGAGACTCTCCTGGCGTGCAGTGGCGCCGTGAGGATCGAGTGAAGACCCGAAGGGCTACGGTGAGTGACCTTTGAGCATAACTATTGCTCACCCCAGAGTAAGAATAGAGAAGTAGAGTAAGGATAACCCAACAATACTCAAGTCCACAATAACAGCAGGTGAACACATTTTCCAGACTGTGTACCACACCCTTATTGTTCAGTAAACCACAAAAAAATATAACTATCAGTATCTAGGATCTAGAAAAATCTAGATAAAGTTCCCCACTGATCAACGTTTCCAGAGACCCTACTAGATGGTTCTCAAACCAGTTCACTCATACAACTTATCTAGAGACAGGGTAATTTCTAGTAACAATTTTCTAGATGTTCACTTTCTAGATTTATTTCTCTATTTCACTAGTTCTAGTTTCCAACATATAATACTGTTCCAGAGAACTTTCCGAAGGTGTGTAGGTGCTTTACTATCAGATGGGAAATTAAAAATTGAGCTAATTGTTCCGAGTTAACACAGTTTACTAAATTAAAGTAATTTCTTTTTTTATTTATTTTTTAGTTCTATAAAGAAGTACTATAGTTCTTTCCTGGTGACATCTCGTTGCTGTAGATTCCGGCGACTACCTCATGTTGCTTGAAGATCCTGGTCGTCTGGAAGTTCCATTTCCGGCCTTGGCCAACTACGGACAGTACAGGGGGTCTCGTACTACCCGCACCTGACTTGAGTGACAGTTGACAGCTGGCGGCTGTCAGCTCAGATGGACCCCGCTAACAGGAACCCGGGTTCACCTCGTCCTATCGCTCCCAAACAGTCTTGATGGATTGTTGTTAACCATGGCTGCCACAGTAGAGCACAGCTTCGACGTGTCACGATGTCTCGCGTTTGTAGTGAGGTTCGAGTGGCGTTGAAGAAGATGGCATGGTGACAGGACAGGTGGGCCCTGCCTCAGCTCCTGGGCGACGTCATCTACCGGCGTTTACTTGTTATCCCGGTACTACTGGGCCGGTACACCTTCCGTGCAACCCCTCGTGCAGCTGAGCTTGGGCGAGGTACAGGGTTGTACCTCATCTGGCGATTCAGCAGCACTCTGTAGGGGTAGTGCTGTTCGTACCAGGGACCACGGCGTTACATCTTGGTTTCCACAGACGACGCAACCGCAGGTTTTGAGAGAGCTGACAAGTCATTGCAATTAGCGTTCTTCTTCGTAGACCACTCGTCTTCTACTTCCGGTTTTCCCGCAGTCTTGACTACGCGGCTGGTGGGCTTGGTTGGTGACCTTCAGACAGCTTGCCCACGGTTGTGATGGTGACTGGACTCTGCTCCGTGAAGACAGCATGGCTGGACTGGGACAACCTCGTTAGTGACGTGAGGTGTCGGCCGGGTGACTGTACACCAGTCACCCCTTCCGGATAACCAATTGACGAGTTACCGGGCTCAAGGGGGAGGACTTTATGTAACGGGCCTCAGACCCCGATCTTATCAGCCAGGTGGGTCATCCCCAGACCTGCTGATCTCGATCCTTTGTTCACGTGTGACTGGGAGGCTAGAACTGGTGTACCATCAGACCTGAGAAAGACAGACAACAACAAATGGCGGAAGCATGGTTATTACTCTGAGGTATAGGAAGTTGGAAACCCCAGAGCAAGGCAAGTATGCTACCTGAGTCATGCACATCAGAAAATACACACCAGTGCCTCTACAGGATAATTATTATGAATTTTACTAAACCTAACTATGCAGATCATTAACAGATTTTACTGTACAGCTCGCGACCTTGTTACCATAGGGTGACAAAACTGAACTTGACTACTGATGAGATCTGAGAGAAGGTCATCCTCATCATCTGACTCAGCACTTGGATCATTAGACAGGTCAGGAATTAGACTTGCTAAAGGCAGCTCTAGTTCCTCCCTCGCGTGATAAGGTTTCAATTTATTAATATGAATCGTTCTCTCAACTTGGTCTTCAAAAATACCTTTAATAACAAAATTAACCATACCTTTTCTTTCAATTACTCGATAAGGGCCCCGCCATCAAGGTGCAAGTTTCCTACTTTGATTGGCAGGAGCCGCCTCATTAACTCTCAACACAAGACTCCCGACTTTCAACTCAAGAGATCGTACCTTTTTGTCATAATGCTGAGCATAGCGGTCTCGTGCTGTCTTGGAAGCCCGAACTGCAATTCTCCATGCATTTTTCATTTTTTTAAAAACTTCTGATGGGTAATCTTCCCCATATACAATGTTATGTCTGTTAAGCAGACCTGATGGGAAATTACATGAATGACCTGTGAACAGCAAAAGGGGTTGGGTGTTAATGGACCGATGGATGGCAGTGTTCAGAGCCAACTGGACATAGGGGAGTTGTTCGTCCCAGGCGTTCGCATCATGCTCTGCAAGAATTGCAAGCATATCTTTAACTGACCGGTTCGTCCGTTCTGTCATACTGTTAGCCTGAGGGTGATAAGCTGTAG
>NC_091214.1:26325008-26345008 GCF_040958095.1 Procambarus clarkii
ATACAAAAAGGGCAACAGGCAAGAGGCACTGAACTACAGGCCAGTGTCCTTGACTTGTATACCATGCAAGGTGATGGAGAAGATCGTAAGAAAAACCTGGTAACACATCTGGAGAGAAGGGACTTCGTGACAAATCGCCAACATGGGTTCAGGGAGGGTAAATCTTACCTTACAGGCTTGATAGAATTCTACGATCAGGTGACAAAGATTAAGCAAGAAAGAGAGGGCTGGGCGGACTGCATTTTCTTGGATTGTCGGAAAGCCTTTGACACAGTACACCATAAGAGGCTGGTACATAAGCTGGAGAGACAGGCAGGTGTAGCTGGTAAGGTGCTCCAGTGGATAAGGGAGTTCCTAAGCAATTGGAAGCAGAGAGTTACGGTGAGGGGTGAGACCTCTGATTGGCGTGAACTCACCAGTGGAGTCCCACAGGGCTCTGTACTCGGTCCTATCTTGTTTCTGATATATGTAAATGATCTCCCGGAGGGTATAGATTCATTTCTCTCAATGTTTGCGGACGATGCCAAAATTATGTGAAGGATTAAGACTGAAGAGAACTGTTTGAGGCTTCAGGAAGACCTAGACAAACTGAAGGAATGGTCGAACAATTGGTTGTTAGAGTTCAACCCAACCAAATGTAATGTAATGAAGATAGGTGTAGGGAGCAGGAGGCCAAATACAAGGTATCATCTGGGGGAGGAAATCCTTCAGGAGTCAGGTATAGATTCATTTCTCTCAATGTTTGCGGACGATGCCAAAATTATGTGAAGGATTAAGACTGAAGAGGACTATTTGAGGCTTCAGGAAGACCTAGACAAACTGAAGGAATGGTCGAACAAGTGGTTGTTAGAGTTCAACCCAACCAAATGTAATGTAATGAAGATAGGTGTAGGGAGCAGGAGGCCAAATACAAGGTATCATCTGGGGGAGGAAATCCTTCAGGAGTCAGAGAGAGAAAACGACTTGGGGGTTGATATCACGCCAGACCTGTCTCCTGCAGCACATATCAAGAGGATAACGCCAGCGGCATATGCCAGGCTGGCCAACATACGAACGGCATTCAGAAATTTGTGTACAGAATCATTCAGAACTTTGTATACCACATATGTCAGGCCAATTCTGGAGTATGCAGCCCCAGCATGGTGTCCATATCTAGTCAAGCATAAGAAAAAACTGGAAAAGGTTCAAAGATTTGCCACCAGACTAGTACCCGAGCTGAAAGGTATGAGCTACGAGGAGAGACTGCGGGAATTGAACCTCACTTCGCTGGAAGACAGAAGAGTTAGGGGGGACATGATCACTACATTCAAGATTCTCAAGGGAATTGATAGGGTAGATACAGACAGGCTATTTAACAGAAGGGGCACACGCACAAGGGGACACAGGTGGAAACTGAGCGCCCAAATGAGCCACAGAGATATTAGAAAGAACTTTTTTAGTGTCAGAGTGGTTGACAAATGGAATGCATTAGGAAGTGATGTGGTGGAGGCTGACTCCATACACAGTTTCAAGTGTAGATATGATAGAGCCCAATAGGCTCAGGAATCTGTACACCTGTTGATTGACAGTTGAGAGGCGGGATCAAAGAGCCAGAGCTCAACCCCCGCAAACACAACTAGGTGAGTACACACACACACACACACACACACACACACACACAGAATCTGAGATTCTGTGTGTGTGTGTGTGTGTGTGTTCGACATGAAGGTTTCAGTGACTACATAGCAGGTACCGTAACAAATGGAGGGAAAAAAATTATAGTCGTAGTCATATATAATCCACCACCAAATGACAGAAGACCTAGACAGGAATATGATAGAAACAACATGGCCACCATTAACATAATAGAAAGAGCAGCTTCTGTTGCTAGCAGGAATGGATCTGGACTACTAATTATGGTAGACTTCAACCATGGGAAGATAGATTGGAAGAACAGAGACCCGCATGGAGGACCAGAAACATGGAGGTCTAAGCTGCTGGACGTGGCAACAAGAAACTTTCTAAGCCAGCACATCAAAGAACCAACAAGAATGAGAGGAGAAGATGAACCAGCAATGTTTGATTTGATATTTACCCTAAATGAGTGGGATAGAAGAGAAGATAAGATGGAAGTGCCCTTGGGAATGAGTGACCACAGTGTATTGAACTTTGAGTACCTGGTAGAGCTAGGACTTATCTCCCTCAAAAAAGAACTAGGAATCAAAAGGCTGGCATACCGAAAGGGGAATTATGAACAGATGAGAAGTTTCCTAAGTGAAATACGTTGGGACACAGACCTCAGAGACAAGTCTGTACAGGGTTTGATGGACTATGTTACCCAAAAGTGTCAGGAGGCAGTAAACAGGTTCATCCCGGCCCAAAGGGAAAAATCCGAGAAGCAACAGAAGAATCCATGGTATAATAGGGCATGTATGGAAGCGAAGAAAACTGAACAAAAGGGCGTGGAGGAACTTCCGGAATAACAGAATACCAGAAAGCAGAGAGAGATACCAGAGAACCAGGAATGAGTACGTCAGGGTGAGAAGAGAAGCAGAGAAAAGTTTTGAAAATGATATAGCAAACAAAGCCAAGACCGAACCAAGCTACTCCACAGTCACATCAGAAGGAAAACAACAGTGAAAGAACAGGTATTGAAACTTCGAACAGGCGAGGACATGTACACAGAGAATGACAGAGAGGTGTGTGAAGAACTTAACAAGAGGTTCCAGGAGGTCTTCACAATAAAACAAGGTGAGGTCACTGTGCTAGGAGAAAGGGAGGTAAAGCAGGCGGCCTTGGAAGAGTTCGAAATTACGAGAGAGGAGGTCAAGAGACACCTGCTGGATCTGGATGTTAGAAAGGTTGTTGATCCAGATGGGATCTCGCCATGGATACTGAAAGAGTGTGCAGAGGCACTTTGCTTGCCACTCTCCATAGTGTATAGTAAGTCACTGGAGACGGGAGACCTACCAGAAATATAGAAGACGGCGAATGTGGTCCCAATATACAAAAAGGGAGGCAGGCAAGAGGCTCTGAACTACAGGCCAGTGTCCTTGACTTGTATACCATGCAAGGTGATGGAGAAGATCGTGAGAAAAAACCTGGTAACACATCTGGAGAGAAGGGACTTTTGTGACAAATCGCCAACATGGGTTAAGGGAGGGTAAATCTTGCCTTTCAGGCTTGATAGAATTCTACGATCAGGTGACAAAGATTAAGCAAGAAAGAGAGGGCTGGGCGGACTGCATTTTCTTGGATTGACGGAAAGCCTTTGACGCAGTACCGCATAAAATGCTGGTACATAAGCTGGAGAGACAGGCAGGTGTAGCTGGTAAGGTGCTCCAGTGGATAAGGGAGTATCTAAGCAATAGGAAGCAGAGAGTTACGGTGAGGGGTGAGACCTCCGATTGGCGTGAAGTCACCAGTGGAGTCCCACAGGGCTCTGTACTCGGTCCTATCTTGTTTCTGATATATGTAAATGATCTCCCAGAGGGTATCGATTCATTTCTCTCAATGTTTGCAGACGATGCTAAAATTATGAGAAGGATTAAAACAGAAAAGGACTGTTTGAGGCTTCAAGAAGACCTAGACAAGCTGAAGCAATGGTCAAACAAATGGTTGTTAGAGTTTAACCCAACCAAATGTAATGTAATGAAGATAGGTGTAGGGAACAGGAGGCCAGATACAAGGTATCATCTGGGAGAGGAAATTCTTCAGGAGTCAGAGAAGGAAAAAGACTTGGGGGTTGATATCACGCCAGACCTGTCCCACGCAGCCCATATCAAGCGGATTACATGACCGGCATAGGATAGGCTGGCCAACATAAGAACGGCATTCAGAAACTTGTGTAAAGAATCATTCAGAACTTTGTATACCACATATGTCAGGCCAATCCTGGAGTATGCAGCCCCAGCATGGAGTCCATATCTAGTCATGGATAAGACTAAACTGGAAAAGGTTCAAAGGTTTGCCACCAGACTAGTACCCGAGCTGACAGGTATGAGCTACGAGGAGAGGCTACAGGAATTAAACCTCACTTCGCTAGAAGACAGAGGAGTTAGGGGGACATGATCTCCACATTCAAGATTCTCAAGGGAATTGATAGGGTAGATAAAGGCAGGCTATTTAACACAAGGGGCACACGCACTAGGGGACGCAAGTAGAAACTGAGTGCCCAAATGAGCCACAGAGATATTAGAAAGAACTTTTTTAGTGTCAGAGTGGTTGACAAAGGGAATGCATTAGGAAGTGATGTGGTGGAGGCTGACTCCATACACAGTTTCAAGTGTAGATATGATAGAGCCCGATAGGCTCAGGAATCTGTACACCTGTTGATTGACGGTTGAGAGGCGGGACCAAAGAGCCAGAGCTCAACCCCCCCAAACACAACTAGGTGAGTACAACTAGGTGAGTACACACACACACACACACACACACACACACACAAACACACACACACACACACACACACACACACACACACACACACACACACACACACACACACACCTAGGTCAAATAGGTGAGTACACACACACACACACACACATCTACAGAAACACATCTGGAGAGAAGGGACTTCGTGACAAATCGCCAAACATGGATTCAATGAGGGTAAATCTTGCCTGACTGGCTTAATAGAATTCTACGACCTGGTGACAAAGATTAAGCAAGAAAGAGAAGGCTGGGCGGACTGCATTTTCTTGGATTGTCGGAAAGCCTTTGGCATAGTACCGCATAAGAGGCTGGTATATAAGCTTTAGAGACAGGCAGGTGTAGCTGGTAGGGTGCTCCAGTGGATATGGGAGTACCTAGGCAATAGGAAGAAGAGAGTTACGGTGAGGTGTGAGACCTCAGATTGGCGTGAAGTCACACGTGGAGTCCCACAGGGCTCTGTACTCGGTCCTATCTTGTTTCTGATATATGTAAATGATCTCCCGGAGGGTATTGATTAATTTTTCTCAATGTTTGCTGACGATGCCAAAATTATGAGAAGGATTAAGACAGAGGAGGACTGCTTGAGGCTTCAAGAAGACCTAGACAAACTGAAGGAATGGTCGAACAAATTGTTGTTAGAGTTTAATCCAAGCACATGTAACGTAATGAAGATAGGCGTAGGGAGCAGGAGGCCAGATACTAGGTATCATCTGGGAGAGGAAATTCTTCAGGAGGCAGAGAGAGAAAAAGTCTTGGGGGTTGACATCACGCCAAACCTGTCCCACGCAGCCCATATCAAGAGGATAACAGCAACGGCATATGCCAGGCTGGCCAACATAAGAATGGCATTCAGAAACTTGTGTAAAGAATCATTCAAAACGTTGTATACCACATATGTCAGGCCAATCCTGGAGTATGCCGCCCCAGCATGGATTCTATATTTAGTCAAGGATAAGACCAAACTGGAAAAGGTTCAAAGGTTTGCCACCAGACTAGTACCCGAGCTGAGAGGTATGAGCTACGAGGAGAGGCTACAGGAATTAAACCTCACTTCGCTAGAAGACAGAGGAGTTAGGGGGGACATGATCTCCACATTCAAGATTCTCAAGGGAATTGATAGGGTAGATAAAGACAGGCTATTTAACACAAGGGGCACACGCACTAGGGGACACAAGTAGAAACTGAGTGCCCAAATGAGCCACAGAGATATTAGAAAGAACTTTTTTAGTGTCAGAGTGGTTGACAAATGGAATGCATTAGGAAGTGATGTGGTTTAGGCTGTCTCCATACACAGTTTCAAGTGTAGATATGATAGAGCGCAATAGGCTCAGGAATCTGTACACCTGTTGATTGACGGTTGAGAGGCGGGACTAAAGAGCCAGAGCTCAACCCCCGCAAACACAACTAGGTGAGTACAATTAAGTGAGTACACACACACACACAGTATGGCTGGAACGTTAAAGAGGTGATATTTAGAAATTTATGTTGCATTCCATGGCTGCTTACAAGTGGATTATTACAACCGGACTGATGAGGAATGACAAAGGCAACTATAGTTGTTCCAGGCAAGTGTGCAATGCCTGTTGCAAGCAAGTACTCAGGAGTTGCCTGCAGTCAGAGACGACAGCTTTTTTAGCGTCGAGGAGGACGGTGAGAGTGAGCACAGGGAGGACTCCCCAGTGATTGACAACACAGTTGTCCCGGTGTCAGGAGGTGTAAGAGCTAGCACACCATTTGATATGGATGAGGAATTGCGACCACGTCCTAGGATCCATTTTGAATCTCCCAGTGGGGAGAGAATTTTATCTGTTGATGGACAGATACCACAATTACCCTTGAGGATGGGGACTGAACAACCCCAGGGTTAATTCACAATGGAAGATCTGAGAAACCAAGCTGAGGCTCTGGATCGTCAAGGAGATAAGAGGGTTAACTATGTAGCTGACATGTGGAATGCTCATCAATGTAAGCTAAGGCAGGAACGGAGTACTGCATTGCAATCCCAGACAGGGCAGGCCAACCTCCCTTTTAAAGAGCTCAATTTGCTGGAAGAAAATTTTGCTCACATCAAATTCATATACAAATTTTTATTCAGGAAAAGTACATACATAGATGATGAGTTACAAACATAATGTTGGATTTAAAGATAGAGCTAGTACATACAATACCTTAAGCCACTAGTACGCATAGCATTTCGGGCATCACGCTAGCTTACACGTGTACCTCATCTACCATGAGAGATTACCGGATGTGCGTGTGTTGTGAGTGAAGCAGCTGTTAGTTCAACTCGTCTCCCACAGAGGGGGAACTTGCCTTCTTGTCATTTACCAGTTCGACATGACCAACCACTGGAGTGTCACTCGACCCTGGGTGAGTGTGACAGTTGGCGTCCAGGTCCCTGTTGGCTCGACACATCGTAACCGTTCTTCTCACTAGACCCTCCGTTCTCACCTGGGATTTGTATCATGCAAGACACAATAGCAACTTCTCTGTGGGTTGGTTATTGGCAGAGTAGTTCCTTGTTCTTCGTCGTTTGGGAAAGCATTTGCTGGCAGTTCTTCACATCTCTATTCAGAGTGGCACGACCAGTAAGCTCTTACATTATCTGCACCTTTGATGTACTCGGTCCTGAACTTGAATTGCTGCAAGAACAAAGCCCACCGCATAATCCAAGGATTTGCATTCTTAAGCATTCCTAAGTGGCGAAGTGGCTGGTGATCCATCTGGAAGTACAGCCCCTACTCCAGTTCCTGATGCATCAGTTTGCAGGATGTATACCTTGTCTTCAGCAGGCATTCTCAGTATTGACTGCTCCACCATCTCATCTTTAATAACGAGAAAGCCGCTCCTTCCATGCCCGCCCAGACGACCTTGGCAGGGCCGCCTTCCGGGTTAATTCGGCCACCAAAGCGAAGTCTGGAATAAATTTCCTGTAATATCCAACCACGCCCAAGAAAAATCGCACCTGCGTTTTGCTGATGGGTGTAGTTGCCTCTTGTATCGTCTGGATTTTTTCGGGTAGAGGAGTGCAAGACTCCCACCAATCACATATCCCAGGTATTTTTCTTCGGCACTGCCCACCTCACACTTAGTAGGTTTTGCGACCATTCGGCTCTCTTTAAGCGCAAGAATACCTACCTGTCTCATCAGATGCAAATATTCTTCCCAAGTGGTGGAGTGGAGGACTTCATCCACGAATATTTCCAATCCAGTGATCCTTTCCAGAATTTTCCGCATGGACCTGTTGAACACTGCCAGGACGTTCACTAGCCCGAAAGGAAGAACGGTGAACTGATACAACCCTTCGCGAGTCATAAAGGCTGTGTATCGCTAGCTTTCGGGATATAGAGGGATCTGCCAAAACCCTATTGTTAAGTCGAACTTCGATAAATAGTTGCTAGGTGCTAGCCGAGCAAAAATCTGCTCCTAGTTAAACATTGGTTCTGCGTTTAATTCGATGACCGAGTTGAACTCTCTGAAATGTAAACAGATCGGAATGATCCCATCCCCCCAGGCTTCCTCACACTCACCATAGGGCTTGAGTACGGTGAGGTCGATTTCTCAATCACTCCATCCTCCATTTCTTCTAATTCGGCTCTCACCTGTGGAACTAGGTGATGTGGCACCGGGTAGGGTTTTCTGCGTATTACCAGCCGATCTAAGAGCGGTATGCGGAAGGTAGTTATCCATGTTAGTCACCTTTGTTTATCCGAGAGCACCTCGCTAAAATCCTGTGTCAGCTGTCTGGCTTGCGCGCCCTGTGCGTGAGTCAACTGTCCACTAATCACGACGTCCTTATGCGTTTCCATCTTTCTCCGATTAAGCAGTCCCAGACGCCCTATTTTGCTGTCATCAACAATTTCGAACACATCTACAATAAATGCCGAGTATACTAGGTGGGGAACGAGTCCGGTTTCATCCCAGTTTCTTCTCTTAGCTAAACCTATGGTTTCCATTTCCCTGATGCCTCCGTTCCTTTTTTTGAGTGGAGACAGGGGGGGGGGGTGGGGTTAGTGTACCGGGGTTTGTTGACAGTCCTGGGTTGAGCATTAGACCTCCGCATTCCTGAGGAGGTACTGCCCGTTTTCTGTGGGGGCGGGTCAATTTGATTAGCCACTCTGGGAGTATTCCCGAGTAGCAACCCATGCACGGCTCGTTCACTCTGAACGGCCCTTATCTTGCCCTGAACATATGGTGTGTCCACCATGAAGAACACTTCCTCCATTACCTTACTGGTTCTGTTAAGATATATTACCAGAATAATGTTTACTGTCTTACTCCCTGGAGTCACCAAGTTCTTTCGAAGCCATGTTCGTTGTGACCCCTATATCTCTGAATACTTGGATCCATTTACCATGTACCAGACCATTAACTGTTTCCAGCGTGTGCCATGAAGGATCACGTTCTCCTAGAGAGTTCATACCAGCGATCTGGGCATTCGTTTTCTTCCTGGAATCAGTGGTGTGTCTCCGGCAATCCGCTGTATTGTGACTTGGTAAATTGCAATTATAACATCTGTGCCAATGTCCCAGGTTTACTGATGGCTCCTCCTCAGACTTATTATCTCTGGACCTTGCTCCTCAACTAGGGGCAGGAGCAGGACGTTTGACAGTTGTTAAAACATCCTTCATGGATCTGCGAGCTTCCGCCAGGTCAGCTTGTTCTGGCATAGTCCCATTAGAGACTGTGATACTGTCATTCAATCAACCTAACTCGGAGAGCTTTTTCGCATACGACCAGAAACTGTTCTGTAATCATTAAATTGAAGAATATCCCTTCTCTGGGACAGTCTTCATCATTCACAGTACCTGCAGAGACTGGACTCCAGTCTCTGCAACATCAATACGTACGTCTCACCTGGATGTAGGCTAATGCGGCGGAATGTATCCATCATTCCATCTGCTGATATTCCAAAACCTTTCATTAATGATAATTTCAAAGTATCGAAGTCACCAAGTTGCTGGAATCCCAGAACATGAAAATTTCCAGTGCACGGCCCTTCAACAAGGTGGCCAGTGCTCCAGCCTATAATGTTTTCTTTCATTCAGCATCGGAAGCCATTCATTCGAAACGTCGGATGTATACATCCATCGATGTCAACTTTGTCATCGAACGGTTCCATGCGTGGCAATTTAATCTTGATCCCTGGTTCAGCTGGGTGAGGTGGCATGGGGTGGGTTTGAACTCCCTGCCCTACCTGGGATTGTAATGCGACAATCCGTTCCTTGCTCAGTCTACCCCGCGGGAGCCGGGCAGCCAAGCGGACAGCACGCTGGACTTGTGATCCTGTGGTCCTGGGTTCGATCCCAGGCGCCGGCGAGAAACAATGGGCAGAGTTTCTTTCACCCTTTGCCCCTGTTACCTAGCAGTAAAATAGGTACCTGGGTGTTAGTCAGCTGTCATGGGCTGCTTCCTGGGGGTGGAGGCCTGGTCGAGGACCGGGCCGCGCGGACACTAAAGCCCCGAAATCATCTCAAGGTAACCTCAAGGTAACCCTGCTGAGCATTCCACATGTCGGTTACATAGTTTATCTTCTTATCTTCTTGGAGATCCAAAGCCTGGATCAGCCTGGGTCTCTCAGATCTTCCATTGTGAATTCACCCCTGGGGTTGTCCAGTCCCCCCCTCCTCACGGGTAATTCTGGTATCTGTCCAGCAGCAGATAAAATTCTCTCCGCACTGGGAAATTCAACATAGATCCTAGGATGAGGTCACGACTCCTTGTCTAGGTCCCGAGAATTACTTGCTGCTACACACCCTGACACCCTGAGAACTGTGTTGTCAACCGCTGGGGACTCCTCCTTGTGCTCACTATCACTGACCTCGTCAATGGTAAAAACAGTGGCGTCTCTCACTGCACGCAACTACTGAGTTCTAGCTTACAACAGATGTTGCAAACTTGCCTGGTACAACTCTACTTGCCTTTAATATTTCTCCTCAGTGAGGTTGTAATAATTCACTGGCAAGCAGTCATGGAATGCAACATAATTTTTCAAATACTACCCTAAACGTTCCAGCAATACAGTGTGTGTGTGTACCTACTGATGACAACATTCAATTTCTTTCTTTATTATGCACCCCATACCCATCCCGTGGGCGGTAGTGTAAAAGATTACAGAGGCACATAATCGGTTCAGGAACTGAACCCTCTAGTTTGTTTAGCTAAGCAAATAAAAATGTTTGACGCTAGTTACAAAATTATCAATGTTGTATACACATGTACACACCCTCATACATACATGTACATATATATATATACGGTATACATACACATACATATCTAATCACCCACACAAATACACACATCAATAATCTTTGTGTCACAAGTGACATTACAAGAGGCTCACAACAGTCACTATACAAGGCACTTTACATCTTTAGTGAGTCACACAGTTACTAGTCTTGCCGCACAACCACCCAACTGGGCGGCAGCTTTACAGTCATGTGCATGCATTACCTACAGTAAGCATAATGTTAGCAGAATTCTAGATGTTACCACTGCTAGGCTTAGGTTCGGCTACAAGTACCTCTGGGAGTTTGTAACATCGGCTGATGTAGATTTGACTAAATGTAAACTCTGTCAGCAGAACTATTTGCATACTTTGCGTCATTATATAATGGAATGTGAAAAAATTGCGGAATTTAGAGATAACGCCATCAATAGTGTCCAAGAAATGTGTAAGTACTTCATTCATAATGATGTGCTGCCCGAAATTTTAGCGTAGTATCCAAAATTTGCTTACTGTAGGTAATGCATGCACAAGATGACAACAGTGAACCAACACAACCACCACCACTTTTGTTCCTGTTTCAAACTCTGTAACAATATTTACGTTACGTGATAACCTGTTTTTACTTTCAGTCTTAGCTGCACCATAAAGGTGTTTAGGTAATATTTTACATAGTACATGAGTCTGCCAGACAGGATATTGGAAGGCGCCGGATTGTCTGGTCTTAGCAATTAAAAAGTCACACCTACAGAAGTTAATGACCACAAGTTGACCAGAGGTCAGGTCATGTGAATTGACCTTACTTTCTGCTAAGCTGATAATTGCAGACGGTTGGTGGTGTCTTTCCATCAAACAAGCTGCTGTTCAGGCGGCATCAACAGGTACAGAGCATGAGGCTATCTACTTAGTAGGCAGAGCTTAACTCCCGGATTCACCATAAATTCCCATGGAACTGTACATTCGAGAACATATCATAAAGAGTGGATTGAAGAGTGAGCTGCAGCGAGAGATAGTCCGCTGGTCGCGAGGCCGCAGCGAGACCAGGCAGTCGGCAGGTGGGGACTGGCTGTCAACCCTCATCCCTTCCCTCTCTATCTAACTTAGATTCAGAGACTTTGGTGAGTTGAACTTTTAAGGGAACAAATTTGGTGCGTTTCCAACTTTCAGGTGTTGTGTGAATTTCAAGGTCAGTCAGCTGTAGTGTTCTTAATCCCTTGTGTGGTGACTCGCATTGTAATTATTGGTGTCATTTAACATCCAAAGATATGAATGAATTATGATATCCATATGAGTGAAGATCTCATTTTAAATATTTAATATATTAACTTATACTTATTAAAATGACTTTAATTGTGTTTCCTAGATCTTGGGGTTTCTGATATATTGCAAGCTGGAGTGTAGAGCACTCGGAGCTTACGGGCTTGAAGAACATGAATATATGCTTACAGCATAAACAGTTGATGCATGATAACACCTTTGATAATTTTGTGGTACGGACAAGTTCCATTCCTTGTCTTGTATGTACTGAGTTAGAATGGATGGTGGCAGCAATCCTTCATCTTTAACCCATTCTACTTCTACTCTTCAACTTTCTACCCTTCTACCTTTTCTAGTACTCTACTATCTTCTAATCTCCTCCTTGATCTCATTCTCTCTCTTCCTCATCATAACTTTCCCTTTCCCGACCCTAAATCCTCACACCTTCCTCTCACCTCTCTACCTCCCCACACCTAATGAGATTCTTCAGTTTTCATCTCTTATCATTCGTTTTACAATAAGTTTCAGGATCGAACCTAATTTATCGGCCCACGATAGATGCCAGATTTGAGGTTATTGTCTGTTTGGGTTGGCACTAATACATGTGACCTCAGTCAGAAAGGACAGAACTCACAGCACTAGGTGCTCTGCGTGCAGCTTATTACTTTAAAACTGAAGTAGATGGCGTAAAGTCGCCGCCAGAGTCCAAATCCTTGGCACTGTATATCCACTGGGTCGTGGAGCTCCTAAAACCGATGATGCCAGCTATAAGGGTAGCTCAGTGGGGTCTCACACCAAATTTATATTAGTGTGTGGCTATGAAATTGGTTCAAGTCCAGAAGTATCCAGAACTGCATATAATTATCTTCAAGTATGAGGTAGAGTCTACTACTGGAGCTAAAGAGAAGGTGTTTGCTGAAAGGCACTTGTCGTTTGATAACAATAACATTTATTCACAAAACTTAATAATAACAGTACAATGCTACAAAAGTTTAACGTTACCTTAATGTCCGCAGTGGCACAATGCAACACTAAAAATTCAGCCAGTATAATCGAACTCCAGTTCAGACCGCTTGTATCTCCTCAATATGAACTAATTGAAACAGTGGTGACCACTCGGACACAAGTTGCAGTTCATAAAAATAACAAAAACACAGACACAACAGACAGATCTCTCACAGAGACAGTCTTTTATATTAAAGCTCGTCTCTCCGGACGGCAGTCAACGCAATCAATTACGTTACAGTACCGTTACAAACTCAAGACAATTGATCTAATCAAATCAAATCAAAACAACAAGTTTAACACAATTACGTTATATTACTGTCTCATTACGTTAATTACTGTCTCCTGGACAGTCAGTTAAAAGCAGGGTAATTTAAATTATATCAAGATCTGTCAACACAGACAAACAGGCAATCGAACACTGCTTATCGATGGTAATTTTTGAAAACACAGTGTAATTAGGATTCAGTGAGTAACCTTACTAATTACTGTCAAACTTACAGTCATTTAACTTACAAAGAATTACGTTAACACTGACCTGATCACATAGAACGCTTAACAAACAAGAATTAATGAACACATTGCTAGTAACCTTACACTTCACTAATGACATTAATTAGTTACTAATTACAGCTCACTGACTCTTCAATTATTAATTCACAAATTAATACAACACTGGGTCACGTAGACCAACAATACACAGTAGCAATACAGATTATTGCTACTGAGTATATTGCTACAGAGTATAAGCGCTGAACTTTAGTTCAGCGCTATACAACACAACACAACACTGCCACCTTAATAAATGACAAGTCAATAAACACACAAAGAGACCTCTAATTACAGGTAAAATAAATTGGGGTTAATCAACCCATTTACTTTTCAACCTGGTTTTCTCCTGCAACGAGAAAGAAAAGAACATACACGGAAATGCTATGCATAGTGACGGTATGTATTAAACCGCATAAATGAAATACACACAATTATTATAAAACACAATATTATTTCTAAATGAGCAGAAAGTGTAATATTACACACACTTAGGCCAATCTTCAGTAATGACACAGATATACTGTAATTGCCTTACCTATGTGCTTCCTCAATCTGCATAACTCTCCCATAACAGGATAATGAGAAACGACAGGCCGTAAGGCTGACTTGAATTTAGCACAAGGAAATATGCACTTCTGATAATGGTACAATAATTAATTAAGGAGTATTCACTTTGAAAAACCGGCTTACATTTAAACAGTCTCTCTCTCACACTCAGTAAAGATCTGCCGTGATTGAAGATCAAGACCCGACACAGACCGCATGTGGTATAGCCCTTTACATGAACACATATGGTTAGAAGTTGGCTCACAGCGTCCTGTGAGCCACGTGTGTGCGTGGTTCACAGGACGCTGTAGTGGCCCACGTTTTGTAGGCTTGAGTCACAGATGTGAGAATACCTCACTCCACCGGGATGGGGTGAGGGAGCGAAGCAGGCCACTCAGCAGGTGTGGACAAGGTGGTGACCGCGTGGTGGAACACACGGGGTAGACAGCATGTGGACGGCAAATAATCTAAGTCAGAACAGTTCGTAATTTTACGTTATTCACTTGAAATTTGTCTTAGGACACTTGGAATAGGCTCTTAGATTCCTACCAACAGTTTACTGAGTGATATATTTCCGGATCGCTAAAGATTTAAACAATGATAACGGATCAATGCACTACAGTCCTGTTGCTCTGTATTTGAACACTTGTGGAGTTACTCTTCTGATATCACTCTCTTTGTCGATATATATGTGTGCGCTATTGTGGTACCAGATTCTTTGACGCAGCATCGCTAGGACGTGATTAATATATACTGGGCTTAATGAACTCTTGTTCAGACGGAATATTCGGTAACTTTGGCCGAAGTTACGGGAACATGGGAGCGCGCAGGACTCGTAATTCTGTGGCGCGGGTTCGATTCCCGTACGAGGCAGAAACAAATGGGCAAAGTTTCTTTCACCCTGAATGCCCCTGTTACCTAGCAGTAAATAGGTACCTGGGAGTTAGTCAGCTGTCACGGGCTGCTTCCTGGGGGAGGAGGCCTGGTCGAGGACCGGGCCGCGGGGGACACTAAAGCCCCGAAATCATCTCTGGATAACCTCAAGATGACATGTCCTCACAGATCAAAAGCCTCCCTCAGAATAATGGAGATGGCGGGAACCAGGCCTGGCGGCTTCCCCTCTACACTCTCCCTTTTTCTTCAAGGCGACCAATCAGGCGACAGCATCATGTAGGGCTAGGATTGCCGCTCCAAATAAGAACTTGACCTTCGGTCACGTGACTCGTGATACCACAGAGTACCAGCGAATGTTTTCACCAGCCAGGGAAACCGTTAGTCACTCAGCACCTCTTACTCCTCGCTCTGTCTCTAGGCATCGTAAGCTTAAAGCTATGTTAATGCTGTAATTTCTTCAATAGCAAGGCTACGATGGGCCCCGTAGCTTTACGGAACAGTTTGAGGGCGTTTGTTCTCCATAGACACCAAACAAGAAACGTCTAGCTCTCATATTAAGAAAATAGTGGGTGTGCACTCTTGTGCACCCAATGAAAGCAAAATGGCGGAGTGCCTTCTTCTATCAACCATATGTAAGCTAGCTGGAATTTCCATTCCCTCATACAAGGTGAAATTACCAAGACTAAGCAGTTATAAGTCTTAGCAGTAATAGATAACCAAAAGGGAAGGGAGTTAAACATGACTAGACAAACCGGCACCAAATGTACTTAAAATATGTACCTCACCATAGATAGCACTACATGTCACTTGCACTCAGGACACTTCTAAAGCCTCTGTGATTCTTCCAGCATGGCGAGACATCCCTCTTGCACAACTTTACAGGCCTCCTTCTATGAGTACCTTTCTTCTGAGGTACTCCAGCCGACGAGTCCACTTTTCCTGATATTCACTGGTCAGTCCTCCACAGTATTACCACTGGGGCTAAACAAAATCATGCAAGAGTCAAGTAGAGAAAGATCTGGAGGAGGGTTGATATCACACCGATCCTGTCCCCAGAGACCCACATCAAAAGAATATCATCAGCGGCATATGCTAGATTAGTAAACATAAGAACTGCCTTTAGAAACTTGTGTAAGGAATCGTTCAGGACCTTGTATACCACTTATGTCAGACCAATCCTGGAATATGCAGCTCTAGCCTGGAGTCCATACCTAGTTAAACACAAGACAAAGTTTGAGAAGATTCAAAGGTATGCCACCAGATTCGTCCCGGAACTGAGAGGTATGAGCTACGAGGAAAGGCTAAGGGAGTTGAACTTCACATCCCTGGAAAACAGAAGAGTAAGGGGAGACATTATAAACACCTACAAAAGTCTCAGAAGAATTGACAGGGTGGACGAAGACAAACTCTTCAGCACGGGTGGGACACGAACAAGGGGACACAGGTGGAAACTTAGTACCCAAATGAGCCACAGAGACGTTAGAAAGAATTTGTTCAGTGTCCGCGTAGTTAATAAATGGAATGCACCTGGAAGTGATGTGGTGGAGGCTGACTCCATTCACAGTTTCAAATGTAGATATGATAGAGCCCAATAGGCTCAGAGGAATCTGTACACCAGTTGATTGACAGTTGAGAGGCGGGACCCCAGGAAGAGTAATCGCCGCAAGCACAATTTGGTGAGAACAGATTCGTACAGCTGAGTCGTCAGCGTCCACGATTCACACTCCTGAGATCTGGGTTCAATTCCCGGCTGAAACTGAAACATCTGGGAAGTGTTTTTTCCCCTGATGCCTCTGTTCACCTAACAGTAAAAAAGGGTCCTCTGTAATTTCTCTTATTCATATACCTATCTAAAAAACATTCCTCCCCGGCGGGGAATCGAACCCCGGTCTCCCGCGTGACAGGCGGGGATACTCACCACTATACTACCGAGGAATCTATTAGCCGCCGCCATTTCGCTAGTTATTAATTCAAATACAACTCTGTCGGAGCGTGAGTGTTTATTATTTGTAAGATTGCGCTGTTAGCTCTTGGGCCCCACCTCTCTACCTACCCGTTGTCTAGTACTTTAATGTACTGACTCCTGACCAATTTTTCACTTTTTTCCATTGTTCATATATACTACATATATTTCTCTCTCATCTCACATATACACACATCTCTAGAATGGAGCCTAGAGCAGCTGTCCAACTCCCAGGTACCTATTTACTGCCAGGTGAACAGGTGAAGCTTAGACAACGAATTATAGGGGAATTACCCACCTGCTACAGGCTGTTTCCTGTGAATGTGTGCGTGTGTGTGTAATGTATGTAGTATATATAATAAAGGAAAAATAAATTGGTTAGAAAGGCAGGGTCCAAGAGCTTTAGGAGCCGGTCGGCCGAGCGGACAGCACACTGGACTTGTGATCCTGTGGTCCCGAGTTCGATCCCGGGTGCCGGCGACATACAATGGGCAAAGTTTCTTTCACCCTATGCCCCTGTTACCTAGCAGTAAATAAGTACCTGGGTGTTAGTCAGCTGTCACGGGCT
Source organism: Procambarus clarkii (assembly GCF_040958095.1). Classification (NCBI taxonomy): domain Eukaryota; kingdom Metazoa; phylum Arthropoda; class Malacostraca; order Decapoda; family Cambaridae; genus Procambarus; species Procambarus clarkii. The sequence goes on from NC_091214.1 coordinate 26,342,439, forward strand.
ACTTCCTGGGGGTGGAGGCCTGGTCGAGGACCGGGCCGCGGGGACACTAAGCCCCGGAAGCACCTCAAGGTAGCCTCAAGGTAACCATCAGATGTTGACTAGTTAAGTCTTGGGGTAAATCACTTGACGGTCCGGTGGTGGGGCTGGCACTGTAGTCTGTGGTGGGGGTGACATTGTCTGGACCCCTGGCAACTGTGCAACACTGTCTGGACCCCTGGCAACTGTGCAACACTGTCTGGACCCCTGGCAACTGTGCAACACTGTCTGGACCCCTGGCAACTGTGCAACACAGTCTGGACCCCTGGCAACTGTGCATCACTGTCTAGACCCCTGACAACTGTGCAACACTGTCTGGACCCCTGGCAACTGTGCTACACTGTCTGGACCCCTGGCAACTGTGCTACACTGTCTGGACTCCTGGCAACTGTGCAACACTGTCTGGACCCCTGGCAACTGTGCTACACTGTCTGGACCCCTGGCAACTGTGCAACACTGTCTGGACCCCTGGCAACTGTGCTACACTGTCTGGACCCCTGGCAACTGTGCAACACTGTCTGGACCCCTGGCAACTGTGCTACACTGTCTGGACTCCTGGCAACTGTGCAACACTGTCTGGACCCCTGTCAACTGTGCAACACTATCTGGACCCCTGGCAACTGTGCAACACTGTCTGGACTCCTGGCAACTGTGCAACACTGTCTGGACCCCTGACAACTGTGCATCACTGTCTGGACCCCTGGCAACTGTGCAACACTGTCTGGACCCCTGGCAACTGTGCATCACTGTCTGGACCCCTGGCAACTGTGCAACACTGTCTGCACCCCTGGCAACTGTGCATCACTGTCTGGACCCCTGGCAACTGTGCAACACTGTCTGGACCCCTGGCAACTGTGCATCACTGTCTGGACCCCTGGCAACTGTGCAACACTGTCTGGACTCCTGACAACTGTGCAACACTGTCTGGACCCCTGGCAACTGTGCAACACTGTATGGACCCCTGGCAACTGTGCAACACTGTCTGGACCCTTGGCAACTGTGCAACACTGTCTGGACTCCTGGCAACTGTGCAACACTGTCTGGACCCCTGGCAACTGTGCAACACTGTCTGGACTCCTGGCAACTGTGCAACACTGTCTGGACCCCTGACAACTGTGCAACACAGTCTGGACCCCTGGCAACTGTGCAACACTGTATGGACCCCTGGCAACTGTGCTACACTGTCTGGGCCCCTGGCAACTGTGCAACACTGTCTGGACTCCTGGCAACTGTGCAACACAGTCTGGACCCCTGGCAACTGTGCAACACTGGACCCCTGGCAACTGTGCAACACTGTCTGGACTCCTGGCAACTGTGCAACACTGTCTGGACCCCTGGCAACTGTGCAACACTGTCTGGACTCCTGGCAACTGTGCAACACTGTCTGGACCCCTGGCAACTGTGCAACACAGTCTGGACCCCTGGCAACTGTGCAACACTGTCTGGACCCCTGGCAACTGTGCAACACAGTCTGGACCCCTGGCAACTGTGCAACACTGTCTGGACTCCTGGCAACTGTGCAACACTGTCTGAACCCCTGGCAACTGTGCAACACTGTCTGGACCCCTGGCAACTGTGCAACACTGTCTGGACCCCTGGCAACTGTGCAACACTGTCTGGACTCCTGGCAACTGTGCAACACTGTCTGGACTCCTGGCAACTGTGCAACACTGTCTGGACCCCTGGCAACTGTGCAACACTGTCTGAACCCCTGGCAACTGTGCAACACTGTCTGGACCCCTGGCAACTGTGCAACACTGTCTAGACCCCTGGCAACTGTGCAACACAGTCTGGACCCCTGGCAACTGTGCAACACTGTCTGGACCCTTGGCAACTGTGCAACACTGTCTGAACCCCTGGCAACTGTGCAACACTGTCTGGACCCCTGGCAACTGTGCAACACTGTATGGACCCCTGGCAACTGTGCTACACTGTCTGGACCCCTGGCAACTGTGCAACACTGTCTGGACTCCTGGCAACTGTGCAACACAGTCTGGACCCCTGGCAACTGTGCAACACTGGACCCCTGGCAACTGTGCAACACTGTCTGGACTCCTGGCAACTGTGCAACACTGTCTGGACCCCTGGCAACTGTGCAACACTGTCTGGACTCCTGGCAACTGTGCAACACTGTCTGGACCCCTGGCAACTGTGCAACACAGTCTGGACCCCTGGCAACTGTGCAACACTGTCTGGACCCCTGGCAACTGTGCAACACAGTCTGGACCCCTGGCAACTGTGCAACACTGTCTGGACTCCTGGCAACTGTGCAACACTGTCTGAACCCCTGGCAACTGTGCAACACTGTCTGGACCCCTGGCAACTGTGCAACACTGTCTGGACCCCTGGCAACTGTGCAACACTGTCTGGACTCCTGGCAACTGTGCAACACTGTCTGGACTCCTGGCAACTGTGCAACACTGTCTGGACCCCTGGCAACTGTGCAACACTGTCTGAACCCCTGGCAACTGTGCAACACTGTCTGGACCCCTGGCAACTGTGCAACACTGTCTGGACCCCTGGCAACTGTGCAA